>NW_027476469.1:0-220091 GCF_051020955.1 Megalopta genalis
GAAGTAGAAGGTTTAGCTTCAAATCCATGTAAAACAAATGATTTAACTTCAAATACTAGCGATATAAATGATTAAGCTTCAACTGGAAGCGAAACAAGCGAGTTAGCTTCTAATCCATGCGAAACGAATGATTTAGCTTCAAATACTTGCGATATAAACGATATAGCTTCAAATGCATGCGGAACAAACGAGTTAGCTTCACATTCATTCGTAACACATGATTTAGCTTCAAATGCATGCGAAATAAATGATATAGCTTCAACTGGAAGCGAAACAATCGAGTTAGCTTCTAATCCATGCGAAACGAATGATTTAGCTTCAAATACTTGCGATATAAACGATATAGCTTCAAATGCATGCGGAACAAACGAGTTAGCTTCACATTCATTCGTAACACATGATTTAGCTTCAAATCAATGCGAAGAAGAAGGTTTAGCTTCAAATCCAAGCGAAACAAATTATTTTACTTCAAATACTTGCGATATAAATGATTTAGATTCAACTGCATGCGAAACAAACAAGTTAGATTAAAATCCATGCGAAAAACGAGATTTTGATTAAATCAATGTGGAGTAGTATTTTTAGCTACAAATCCATGCGAAACAAATGATTTAGCTTCAAATACTTGCGATATAAACGAAATAGCTTCAAATGCATGCGATACAAACGAGTTAGCTTCACATTCATTCGAAACACATGATTTAGCTTCAAATCAATGCGAAACAAATGATTTAACTTCAAATACTAGCGATATAAATGATATAGCTTCAACTGGAAGCGAAACAATCGAGTTAGCTTCTAATCCATGCGAAACGAATGATTTAGCTTCAAATACTTGCGATATAAAACGACATAGTTTCAAATGCATGCGAAACAAACGAGTTAGCTTCACATTCATTCGAAACACATGATTTAGCATCAAATCAATGCCGATGAAAAAGGTTTAGCTGCAAATCCAAGCGAAACAAATGATTTTACTTCAAATACTTGCGATATAAATGATTTAGATTCAACTGCATGCGAAACAAACAAGTTAGATTAAAATCCATGCGAAAAACGAGATTTTGATTTAAATCAATGCGGAGTAGTATTTTTAGCTACAAATCCATGCGAAACAAATGATTTAGCTTCAAACACTTGCGATATAAACGATATAGCTTCAAAAGCATGCGAAGCAAACGAGTTAGCTTCACATTCATTCGAAACACATGATTTAGCTTCAAATCAATGCGAAGTAGAAGGTTTAGCTTCAAATCCATGCGAAACAAATGATTTACCTTCAAGTACTATCGATATAAATGATTTAGCTTCATCTGGAAGCGAAACAATCGAGTTAGCTTCTAATCCATGCGAAACGAATGATTTAGCTTCAATACTTGCGATATAAACGATATAGCTTCAAATGCATGCGGAACAAACGAGTTAGCTTCACATTCATTCGTAACACATGATTTAGCTTCAAATCAATGCGAACAAGAGGGTTTAGCTTCAAATCCAAGCGAAACAAATTATTTTACTTCAAATACTTGCGATATAAATGATTTAGATTCAACTGCATGCGAAACAAACAAGTTAGATTCAAATCCATGCGAAAAACGAGATTTTGATTTAAATCAATGCGGAGTAGTATTTTTAGCTACAAATCCATGCGAAACAAATGATTAGCTTCAAATACTTGCGATATAAACGATATAGCTTGAAATGCATGCGATACAAACGAGTTAGATTCAAATCAATGCGAAACAAATGATTTAACTTCAAATACTAGCGATATAAATGATATAGCTTCAACTGGAAGCGAAACAATCGAGTAGCTTCTAATCCATGCGAAACGAATGATTTAGCTTCAAATACTTGCGATATAAACGATATAGCTTCAAATGCATGCGGAACAAACGAGTTAGCTTCACATTCATTCGTAACACATGATTTAGCTTCAAATCAATGCGAAGAAGAAGGTTTAGCTTCAAATCCAAGCGAAACAAATTATTTTACTTCAAATACTTGCGATATAAATGATTTAGATTCAACTGCATGCGAAACAAACAAGTTAGATTCAAATCCATGCGAAAAACGAGATTTTGATTTAAATCAATGCGGAGTAGTATTTTTAGCTACAAATCCATGCGAAACAAATGATTTAGCTTCAAATACTTGCGATATAAACGATATAGCTTCAAATGCATGCGATACAAACGGGTTAGATTCAAATCCATGCGAAACACATGATTTATCTTCAAATCAATACGAAGTAGAAGATTTAGCTTCAAATGCATGCGAAATAAATGATTTTAGATTCAAATACTTGCGTTATAAATGATTTAGCTTCAACTGCATGCGAAACATTCGAGTTAGATTCAAATCCATGCGAAACACATGATTTATCTATAAAGCAACGCGAAGTAGAAGGTTTAGCTTCAAATCCATGCGAAAAAATGATTTAGCTTCAAATACTTGCGATATAAATGATTTAGCTTCAATGGAAGCGATACAAGCGAGTTAGCTTCTAATCCATGCGAAACACATGATTTGTCTTCAAAGGAATACGAAGTAGAAGGTTTAGCTTCAAATCCATGTAAAACAAATGATTTAACTTCAAATACTAGCGATATAAATGATTAAGCTTCAACTGGAAGCGAAACAAGCGAGTTAGCTTCTAATCCATGCGAAACGAATGATTTAGCTTCAAATACTTGCGATATAAACGATATAGCTTCAAATGCATGCGGAACAAACGAGTTAGCTTCACATTCATTCGTAACACATGATTTAGCTTCAAATCAATGCGAAGAAGAAGGTTTAGCTTCAAATCCAAGCGAAACAAATTATTTTACTTCAAATACTTGCGATATAAATGATTTAGATTCAACTGCATGAGAAACAAACAAGTTAGATTCAAATCCATGCGAAAAACGAGATTTTGATTTAAATCAATGCGGAGTAGTATTTTTAGCTACAAATCCATGCGAAACAAATGATTTAGCTTCAAATACTTGCGATATAAACGATATAGCTTGAAATGCATGCGATACAAACGAGTTAGATTCAAATCCATGCGAAACACATGATTTATCTTCAAATCAATACGAAGTAGAAGATTTAGCTTCAAATGCATGCGAAATAAATGATATAGCTTCAACTGGAAGCGAAACAATCGAGTTAGCTTCTAATCCATGCGAAACGAATGATTTAGCTTCAAATACTTGCGATATAAACGATATAGCTTCAAATGCATGCGGAACAAACGAGTTAGCTTCACATTCATTCGTAACACATGATTTAGCTTCAAATCAATGCGAACAAGAAGTTTAGCTTCAAATCCAAGCGAAACAAATTATTTTACTTCAAATACTTGCGATATAAATGATTTAGATTCAACTGCATGCGACACAATCGAGATAGCTTCAAATCCGCGCAAAGCACATTATTTATCTTCCATGCATTGCGAAGTAGAAGGTTTAGCTTCAAATCATGCGAAACAAATGATTTAGCTTCAAATACTTGCGATATAAAAGATATAGCTTCAAATGCATGCGATACAAACGAGTTAGCTTCACATTCATTCGAAACACATGACTTAGTATCAAATCAATGCGAAGTAGAAGGTTTAGCTTCGAATCCATGCGAAACGAATGATTTAGTTTCAAATACTAGCGATATAAACGATATAGCTTCAAAAGCATGCGAAACAAAACGAGTTAGCTTCACATTCATTCGAAACACATGATTTAGCTTCAAATCAATGCGAAGTAGAAGGTTTAGCTTCAAATCCATGCGAAACACATGACAAAGCTTCAAATCAGTGCGAGGTAGAAGGTTTACCTTCAAATCCATGCGAAACAAACGAGTTAGCTTCACAGTCATGCGAAACACATGATTTAACTTCAAATCCACGCGGAGTAGAAGGTTTAGCTTCAAATCCAAGCGAAACAAATGATTTAGCTTCAAATACTTGCGGTATAAACGATATAGCTTCAAATGCATTCGAAACAAACTAGTTAGATTCACATTCATTCGAAACACATGATTTAGCTTCAAATCAATGAGAAGTAGAAGGTTTAGCTTCAAATACATGCGAAACAAATGATTTAACTTCAAATACAGCGATATAAATGATTTAGCTTCAACTGGAGGCGAAACATTCGAGTTAGATTAAAATCCATGCGAAACACATGATTTATCTACAAAGCAACGCGAAGTAGAAGGTTTAGCTTCAAATCCATGCGAAACAATGATTTAGCTTCAAATACTTGCGATATAAATGATTTAGCTTCAATTGAAAGCGATACAAGCGAGTTAGCTCCTAATCATGCGAAAGAAAAGATTTAGCTTGAAATACTTGCGATATAAACGATATAGCTTTAAATGCATGCCAAACAAACGAGTTAGCTTCACATTCATTCGAAACACATGATTTAGCTTCAAATCAATGCGAAACAAATGATTTAACTTCAAATACTAGCGATATAAATGATATAGCTTCAACTGGAAGCGAAACAATCGAGTTAGCTTCTAATCGATGCGAACGAATGATTTAGCTTCAAATACTTGCGATATAAACGATATAGCTTCAAATGCATGCGGAACAAACGAGTTAGCTTCACATTCATTCGTAACACATGATTTAGCTGCAAATCAATGCGAAGAAGAAGGTTTAGCTTCAAATCAAGCGAAACAAATTATTTTACTTCAAATACTTGCGATATAAATGATTTAGATTCAACTGCATGCGAAACAAACAAGTTAGATTCAAATCCATGCGAAAAACGAGATTTTGATTTAAATCAATGCGGAGTAGTATTTTTATCTACAAATCCATGCGAAACAAATGATTTAGCTTCAAATACTTGCGATATAAACGATATAGCTTCAAATTCATGCGATACAAACGAGTTAGATTCAAATCCATGCGAAACACATGATTTATCTTCAAATCAATACGAAGTAGAAGATTTAGCTTCAAATGCATGCGAAATAAATGATTTAGCTTCAAATACTTGCGTTATAAATGATTTAGCTTCAACTGCATGCGAAACATTCGAGTTAGATTCAAATCCATGCGAAACACATGATTTATCTACAAAGCAACGCGAAGTAGAAGGTTTAGCTTCAAATCCATGCGAAAAAATGATTTAGCTTCAAATACTTGCGATATAAATGATTTAGCTTCAATTGGAAGCGATACAAGCGAGTTAGCTTCTAATCCATGCGAAACACATGATTGTCTTCAAAGGAATACGAAGTAGAAGGTTTAGCTTCAAATCCATGTAAAACAAATGATTTAACTTCAAATACTAGCGATATAAATGATTAAGCTTCAACTGGAAGCGAAACAAGCGAGTTAGCTTCTAATCCATGCGAAACGAATGATTTAGCTTCAAATACTTGCGATATAAACGATATAGCTTTCAAATGCATGCGGAACAAACGAGTTAGCTTCACATTCATTCGTAACACATGATTTAGCTTCAAATGCATGCGAAATAAATGATATAGCTTCAACTGAAGCGAAACAATCGAGTTAGCTTCTAATCCATGCGAAACGAATGATTTAGCTTCAAATACTTGCGATATAAACGATATAGCTTCAAATGCATGCGGAACAAACGAGGTTAGCTTCACATTCATTCGTAACACATGATTTAGCTTCAAATCAATGCGAAGAAGAAGGTTTAGCTTCAAATCCAAGCGAAACAAATTATTTTACTTCAATACTTGCGATATAAATGATTTAGATTCAACTGCATGCGAAACAAACAAGTTAGATTAAAATCCATGCGAAAAACGAGATTTTGATTTAAATCAATGTGGAGTAGTATTTTTAGCTACAATCCATGCGAAACAAATGATTTAGCTTCAAATACTTGCGATATAAACGAAATAGCTTCAAATGCATGCGATACAAACGAGTTAGCTTCACATTCATTCGAAACACATGATTTAGCTTCAAATCAATGCGAAACAAATGATTTAACTTCAAATACTAGCGATATAAATGATATAGCTTCAACTGGAAGCGAAACAATCGAGTTAGCTTCTAATCCATGCGAAACGAATGATTTAGCTTCAAATACTTGCGATATAAACGACATAGTTTCAAATGCATGCGAAACAAACGAGTTAGCTTCACATTCATTCGAAACACATGATTTAGCATCAAATCAATGCGATGAAAAAGGTTTAGCTGCAAATCCAAGCGAAACAAATGATTTTACTTCAAATACTTGCGATATAAATGATTTAGATTCAACTGCATGCGAAACAAACAAGTTAGATTAAAATCATGCGAAAAACGAGATTTTGATTTAAGTCAATGCGGAGTAGTATTTTTAGCTACAAATCCATGCGAAACAAATGATTTAGCTTCAAACACTTGCGATATAAACGATATAGCTTCAAAAGCATGCGAAGCAAACGAGTTAGCTTCACATTCATTCGAAACACATGATTTAGCTTCAAATCAATGCGAAGTAGAAGGTTTAGCTTCAATCCATGCGAAACAAATGATTTACCTTCAAGTACTATCGATATAATGATTTAGCTTCATCTGGAAGCGAAACAATCGAGTTAGCTTCTAATCCATGCGAAACGAATGATTTAGCTTCAAATACTTGCGATATAAACGATATAGCTTCAAATGCATGCGGAACAAACGAGTTAGCTTCACATTCATTCGTAACACATGATTTAGCTTCAAATCAATGCGAACAAGAGGGTTTAGCTTCAAATCCAAGCGAACAAATTATTTTACTTCAAATACTTGCGATATAAATGATTTAGATTCAACTGCATGCGAAACAAACAAGTTAGATTCAAATCCATGCGAAAAACGAGATTTGATTTAAATCAATGCGGAGTAGTATTTTTAGCTACAAATCCATGCGAAACAAATGATTTAGCTTCAAATACTTGCGATATAAACGATATAGCTTGAAATGCATGCGATACAAACGAGTTAGATTCAAATCAATGCGAAACAAATGATTTAACTTCAAATACTAGCGATATAAATGATATAGCTTCAACTGGAAGCGAAACAATCGAGTTAGCTTCTAATCCATGCGAAACGAATGATTTAGCTTCAAATACTTGCGATATAAACGATATAGCTTCAAATGCATGCGGAACAAACGAGTTAGCTTCACATTCATTCGTAACACATGATTTAGCTTCAAATCAATGCGAAGAAGAAGGTTTAGCTTCAAATCCAAGCGAAACAAATTATTTTACTTCAAATACTTGCGAAAATATAAATGATTTAGATTCAACTGCATGCGAAACAAACAAGTTAGATTCAAATCCATGCGAAAAACGAGATTTTGATTTAAATCAATGCGGAGTAGTATTTTTAGCTACAAATCCATGCGAAACAAATGATTTAGCTTCAAATACTTGCGATATAAACGATATAGCTTCAATGCATGCGATACAAACGGGTTAGATTCAAATCCATGCGAAACACATGATTTATCTTCAAATCAATACGAAGTAGAAGATTTAGCTTCAAATGCATGCGAAATAAATGATTTAGATTCAAATACTTGCGTTATAAATGATTTAGCTTCAACTGCATGCGAAACATTCGAGTTAGATTCAAATCCATGCGAAACACATGATTTATCTATAAAGCAACGCGAAGTAGAAGGTTTAGCTTCAATCCATGCGAAAAAATGATTTAGCTTCAAATACTTGCGATATAAATGATTTAGCTTCAATTGGAAGCGATACAAGCGAGTTAGCTTCTAATCCATGCGAAACACATGATTTGTCTTCAAAGGAATACGAAGTAGAAGGTTTAGCTTCAAATCCATGTAAAAACAAATGATTTAACTTCAAATACTAGCGATATAAATGATTAAGCTTCAACTGGAAGCGAAACAAGCGAGTTAGCTTCTAATCCATGCGAAACGAATGATTTAGCTTCAAATACTTGCGATATAAACGATATAGCTTCAAATGCATGCGGAACAAACGAGTTAGCTTCACATTCATTCGTAACACATGATTTAGCTTCAAATCAATGCGAAGAAGAAGGTTTAGCTTCAAATCCAAGCGGAAACAAATTATTTTACTTCAAATACTTGCGATATAAATGATTTAGATTCAACTGCATGAGAAACAAACAAGTTAGATTCAAATCCATGCGAAAAACGAGATTTTGATTTAAATCAATGCGGAGTAGTATTTTTAGCTACAAATCCATGCGAAACAATGATTTAGCTTCAAATACTTGCGATATAAACGATATAGCTTGAAATGCATGCGATACAAACGAGTTAGATTCAAATCATGCGAAACACATGATTTATCTTCAAATCAATACGAAGTAGAAGATTTAGCTTCAAATGCATGCGAAATAAATGATATAGCTTCAACTGGAAGCGAAACAATCGAGTTAGCTTCTAATCCATGCGAAACGAATGATTTAGCTTCAATACTTGCGATATAAACGATATAGCTTCAAATGCATGCGGAACAAACGAGTTAGCTTCACATTCATTCGTAACACATGATTTAGCTTCAAATCAATGCGAACAAGAAGGTTTAGCTTCAAATCCAAGCGAAACAAATTATTTTACTTCAAATACTTGCGATATAAATGATTTAGATTCAACTGCATGCGACACAATCGAGATAGCTTCAAATCCGCGCAAAGCACATTATTTATCTTCCATGCATTGCGAAGTAGAAGGTTTAGCTTCAAATCCATGCGAAACAAATGATTTAGCTTCAAATACTTGCGATATAAAAGATATAGCTTCAAATGCATGCGATACAAACGAGTTAGCTTCACATTCATTCGAAACACATGACTTAGTATCAAATCAATGCGAAGTAGAAGGTTTAGCTTCGAATCCATGCGAAACGAATGATTTAGTTTCAAATACTAGCGATATAAACGATATAGCTTCAAAAGCATGCGAAACAAAACGAGTTAGCTTCACATTCATTCGAAACACATGATTTAGCTTCAATCAATGCGAAGTAGAAGGTTTAGCTTCAATCCATGCGAAACACATGACAAAGCTTCAAATCAGTGCGAGGTAGAAGGTTTACCTTCAAATCCATGCGAAACAAACGAGTTAGCTTCACAGTCATGCGAAACACATGATTTAACTTCAAATCCACGCGGAGTAGAAGGTTTAGCTTCAAATCCAAGCGAAACAAATGATTTAGCTTCAAATACTTGCGGTATAAACGATATAGCTTCAAATGCATTCGAAACAAACTAGTTAGATTCACATTCATTCGAAACACATGATTTAGCTTCAAATCAATGAGAAGTAGAAGGTTTAGCTTCAAAATACATGCGAAACAAATGATTTAACTTCAAATACCAGCGATATAAATGATTTAGCTTCAACTGGAGGCGAAACAAGCGAGTTAGCATCAAATCCATGCGAAACAAATGATTAGCTTCAAGTACTTGCGATATAAACGATATAGCTTCAAATGCATGCGAAACAAACGAGTTAGCTCACATTCATTCGAAACACATGATTTAGCTTCAAATCTACTCGAAGTAGAAGATTTAGCTTCAAATCCATGCGAAACAAATGATTTAGCTTCAAATACTTGCGATATAATGATTTAGCTTCAACTGCATGCGAAACAATCGAGTTAGATTCAAATCCATGCGAAACACATGACAAAGCTTCAAATCAGTGCGAGGTAGAAGGTTTACTTCAAATCCATGCGAAACAACGAGTTAGCTTCACAGTCATTCGAAACACGTGATTTAGCTTCAAATCAATGCGGAGTATAAGGTTTACCTTCAAATCCATGCGAAACAAATGATTTAGCTTCAAATACTTAAGATATAAATGATTTACCTTCAACTAGAAGCGAATCAAGCGAGTTAGCTTCTCATCCATGCGAAACAAAAGATTTAGCTTCAAATACTTGCGTTATAAATGATTTAGCTTCAACTAGAAGCGAATCAAGCGAGTTAGCTTCTCATCCGTGCGAACAAATGATTTAGCTTCAAATACTTGCGGTATAAACGATATAGCTTCAAATGCATTCGAAACAAACTAGTTAGATTCACATTCTTTCGAAACACATGATTTAGCTTCAAATCAATGAGAAGTAAAAGGTTTAGCTTCAAATCCATGCGAAACAAATGATTTAGCTTCAAGTACTTGCGATATAAACGATATATGCTTCAAATGCATGCGAAACAAACGAGTTAGCTTCACATTCATTCGAAACACATGATTTAGCTTCAAATCATTGCGAGGTAAAAGCTTTGGCTTCAAATCCATTCGAAACAAATGATTTAGCTTCAAATACTTGTGATAAAAATGATTTAGATTCAACTGCATGCGAAACAAACAAGTTAGATTCAAATCCATGCGAAAAACGAGATTTAGATTTAAATCAATGCGGAGTAAAAGTTTTATCTACAAATCCATGCGAGACAAATGATTTAGCTTCAAATACTTGCGATATAAACGATATAGCTTCAAATGCATGCGATTCAAACGAGTTAGCTTCACATTCATTCGAAACATATGGCTTAGGTTCTAATCAATGCGAAGTAGATGGTTTAGCTTCAAATCCATGCGAAACAAATGATTTAGCTTCAAATACTTGCGATATAAATGATTTAGCTTTAACTGGAGCGAAACATGCGAGTTAGCTTCAATCCATGCGAAACAAATGATTCAGCTTCAAGTACTTGCGATATAAACGATATAGCTTCAAATGCATGCGAAACAAACGAGTTAGCTTCACATTCATTCGAAACACATGATTTAGCTTCAATTCAATGCGAAGTAGAAGGTTTAGCTTCAAATCCAAACGAAACAAATAATATAGCTTCAAATACTTGCGATATAAATGATTTAGATTCAACTGCATGCGACACAAACGAGATAGCTTCAATCCACGCAAAACACATTATTTATCTTCCATGCATTGCGAAGTAGAAGGTTTAGCTTCAAATCCATGCGAAACAAATGATTTAGCTTCAAATACTTGCGATATAAACGATATAGCTTCAAATGCATGCGATACAAACGAGTTAGCTTCACATTCATTCGAAACACATGATTTAGCTTCAAATCATTGCGAAACAAATGACTTAACTTCAAATACTAGCGATATAAATGATATAGCTTCAACTGGAAGAGAAACAATCGAGTTAGCTTCTAATCCATGCGAAACGAATGATTTAGCTTCAAATACTTGCGATATAAACGACATAGTTTCAAATGCATGCGAAACAAACGAGTTAGCTTCACATTCATTCGAAACACATGATTTAGCTTCAAATCAATGCGAAGAAAAAGGTTTAGCTTCAAATCCAAGCGAAACAAATGATTTTACTTCAAATACTTGCGATATAAATGATTTAGATTCAACTGCATGCCGAAACAAACAAGTTAGATTAAAATCCATGCGAAAAACGAGATTTTGATTTAAATCAATGCGGAGTAGTATTTTAGCTACAAATCCATGCGAAACAAATGATTTAGCATCAAATACTTGCGATATAAACGATATAGCTTCAAAAGCATGCGAAGCAAACGAGTTAGCTTCACATTCATTCGAAACACATGATTTATCTTCAAAGCAACGCGAAGTAGAAGGTGTAGCTTCAAATCCATGCGAAACAAATGATTTAGCTTCAAATACTTGCGATATAAATTATTTAGCTTCAACTGCATGCGAAACAATCGAGTTAGATTCAAATCCATGCGAAACACATGACAAAGCTTCAAATCAGTGCGAGGTAGAAGATTTACCTTAAAATCCATGCGAAACAAACGAGTTAGCTTCACAGTCATTCGAACACGTGATTTAGCTTCAAATCAATGCGTAGTAGAAGGTTTATCTTCAAATCCATGCGAAACAAATGATTTAGCTTCAAGTACTTGCGATATAACGCTATAGCTTCAAATGCATGCGAAACAAACGAGTTAGCTCACATTCATTCGAAACACATGATTTAGCTTCAAATCTACTCGAAGTAGAAGATTTAGCTTCAAATCCATGCGAAACAAATGATTTAGCTTCAAATACTTGCGATATAAATGATTTAGCTTCAACTGCATGCGAAACAATCGAGTTAGATTCAAATCCATGCGAAACACATGACAAAGCTTCAAATCAGTGCGAGGTAGAAGGTTTACCTTCAAATCCATGCGAAACAAACGAGTTAGCTTCACAGTCATTCGAAACACGTGATTTAGCTTCAAATCAATGCGGAGTAGAAGGTTTATCTTCAAATCCATGCGAAACAAATGATTTAGCTTGAAATACTTGCGACATAAACGATTTAGCTTCAACTGGAAGCGAAACAAGCGAGTTAGTTTCTAACTCATGCGAAACACATGATTTAACTTCAAATCCTCGCGGAGTAGAAGGTTTAGCTTCAAATCCATGCGAAACACATGACAAAGCTTCAAATCAGTGCGAGGTAGAAGGTTTACCTTGAAATCCATGCGAAACAAACGAGTTAGCTTCACAGTCATTCGAAACACGTGATTTAGCTTCAAATCAATGCGGAGTAGAAGGTTTATCTTCAAATCCATGCGAAACAAATGATTTAGCTTGAAATACTTGCGACATAAACGATTTAGCTTCAACTGGAAGCGAAACAAGCGAGTTAGTTTCTAACTCATGCGAAACACATGATTTAACTTCAAATCCACGCGGAGTAGAAGGTTTAGCTTCAAATCCACGCGAAACACATGACAAAGCTTCAAATCAGTGCGAGGTAGAAGGTTTAGCTTCAAATCCGTGCGAAACAAATGATTTAGCTTCAAATACTTGCGCTGTATATGATTTAGCATCAACTGGAAGCGAAACAATCGAGTTAGATTCAAATCCACGCGAAACACATGATTTATCTTCCAAGCAATGCGAAGTAGAAGATTTCGCTTCAAATCCATGCGAAACAAATGATTTAGCTTCAAGTACTAGCGATATAAATGATTTAGCTCCAACTGGAAGCGAAACATGCGAGTTAGCTTCAAATCCATGCGAAACACATGACAAAGCTTCAAATCAGTGCGAGGTAGAAGGTTTACCTTCAAATCCATGCGAAACAAACGAGTTAGCTTCACAGTCATTCGAAACACGTGATTTAGCTTCAAATCAATGCGGAGTAGAAGGTTTACCTTCATATCCATGCGAAACATACGAGTTAGCTTCACAGTCATTCGAAACACGTGATTTAGCTTCAAATCAATGCGGAGTAGAAGGTTTATCTTCAAATCCATGCGAAACAAATGATTTAGCTTGAAATACTTGCGACATAAACGATTTAGCTTCAACTGGAAGCGAAACAAGCGAGTTAGTTTCTAACTCATGCGAAACACATGATTTAACTTCAAATCCACGCGGAGTAGAAGGTTTAGCTTCAAATCCATGCGAAACACATGACAAAGCTTCAAATCAGTGCGAGGTAGAAGGTTTACCTTGAAATCCATGCGAAACAAACGAGTTAGCTTCACAGTCATTCGAAACACGTGATTTAGCTTCAAATCAATGCGGAGTAGAGGGTTTATCTTCAAATCCATGCGAAACAAATGATTTAGCTTGAAATACTTGCGATATAAATGATTTAGCTTCAACTGGAAGCGAAACAAGCGAGTAAGTTTCTAACTCATGCGAAACACATGATTTAACTTCAAATCCACGCGGAGTAGTAGGTTTAGCTTCAAATCCATGCGAAACAAATGATTTAGCTTCAAATACTTGCGATATAAATGATTTAACTTCAACTGGAAGCGAATCAAGCGAGTTAGCCTCTAAACCATGCGAAACACATGATTTAACTTCTAATCAATCCGGAGTAGAAGGTTTAGCTTCAAATCCATGCGAAACAAATGATTTAGCTTCAAATACTTGCGACATAGATGAATTAGCTTCAACTGGAAGCGAAACAAGCGAGTTAGGTTCTAATCTATGCGAAACACATGATTTATCTTCAAAGCAACGCGAAGTAGAAGGTTTAGCTTCAAATCCATGCGAAACAAATGATTCTGCTTCAAATACTAGCGATAAGAAATGATTTAGCTCCAACTGGAAGCGAAACATGCGAGTTAGATTCAAATCCATGCGAAGCAAATGATTTAGCTTCAAAATACTTGCGATATAAATGACTTAGCTTCAACTGCATGCGAAACAATCGAGTTAGATTCAAATCCACGCGAAACACATGACAAAGCTTCAAATCAGTGCGAGGTAGAAGGTTTAGCTTCAAATCCGTGCGAAACAAATGATTTAGCTTCAAGTACTTGCGATATAAACGATATAGCTTCAAATGCATGCGAAACAAACGAGTTAGCTCACATTCATTCGAACACATGATTTAGCTTCAAATCTACTCGAAGTAGAAGATTTAGCTTCAAATCCATGCGAAACAAATGATTTAGCTCAAATACTTGCGATATAAATGTTTTAGCTTCAACTGCATGCGAAACAATCGAGTTAGATTCAAATCCATGCGAAACACATGACAAAGCTTCAAATCAGTGCGAGGTAAAAGGTTTACCTTCAAATCCATGCGAAACAAACGAGTTAGCTTCACAGTCATTCGAAACACGTGATTTAGCTTCAAATCAATGCGGAGTAGAAGGTTTACCTTCAAATCCATGCGAAACAAACGAGTTAGCTTCACAGTCATTCGAAACACGTGATTTAGCTTCAAATCAATGCGGAGTAGAAGGTTTATCTCAAATCCATGCGAAACAAATGATTTAGCTTGAAATACTTGCGACATAAACGATTTAGCTTCAACTGGAAGCGAAACAAGCGAGTTAGTTTCTAACTCATGCGAAACACATGATTTAACTTCAAATCCACGCGGAGTAGAAGGTTTAGCTTCAAATCCATGCGAAACACATGACAAAGCTTCAAATCAGTGCGAGGTAGAAGGTTTACCTTGAAATCCATGCGAAACAAACGAGTTAGCTTCACAGTCATTCGAAACACGTGATTTAGCTTCAAATCAATGCGGAGTAGAAGGTTTATCTTCAAATCCATGCGAAACAAATGATTTAGCTTCAAATACTTGTGATAAAAATGATTTAGCTTCAAATGCATTCGAAACAATCTAGTTAGATTCACATTCATTCGAAACACATGATTTAGCTTCAAATCAATGAGAAGTAGAAGGTTTAGCTTCAAATACATGCGAAACAAATGATTTAGCTTCAAATACCAGCGATATAAATGATTTAGCTTCAACTGGAGGCGAAACAAGCGAGTTAGCATCAAATCCATGCGAAACAAATGATTTAGCTTCAAGTACTTGCGATATAAACGATATAGCTTCAAATGCATGCGAAACAAACGAGTTAGCTCACATTCATTCGAAACACATGATTTAGCTTCAAATCTACTCGAAGTAAAAGATTTAGCTTCAAATCCATGCGAAACAAATGATTTAGCTTCAAATACTTGCGATATAAATGATTTAGCTTCAACTGCATGCGAAACAATCGAGTTAGATTCAAATCCATGCGAAACACATGACAAAGCTTCAAATCAGTGCGAGGTAGAAGGTTTACCTTCAAATCCATGCGAAACAAACGAGTTAGCTTCACAGTCATTCGAAACACGTGATTTAGCTTCAAATCAATGCGGAGTAGAAGGTTTACCTTCAAATCCATGCGAAACAAACGAGTTAGCTTCACAGTCATTCGAAACACGTGATTCAGCTTCAAATCAATGCGGAGTAGAAGGTTTATCTTCAAATCCATACGAAACAAATGATTTAGCTTGAAATACTTGCGACATAAACGATTTAGCTTCAACTGGAAGCGAAACAAGCGAGTTAGTTTCTAACTCATGCGAAACACATGATTTAACTTCAAATCCACGCGGAGTAGAAGGTTTAGCTTCAAATCCATGCGAAACAAATGATTTAGCTTCAAATACTTGCGGTATAAACGATATAGCTTCAAATGCATTCGAAACAAACTAGTTAGATTCACATTCATTCGAAACACATGATTTAGCTTCAAATCAATGAGAAGTAGAAGGTTTAGCTTCAAATCCATGCGAAACAAATGATTTAGCTTCAAATACTTGCGATATAAATGATTTAGCTTCAACTGCATGCGAAACAATCGAGTTAGATTCAAATCCATGCGAAACACATGACGAAGCTTCAAATCAGTGCGAGGTAGAAGGGTTACCTTCAGATCCATGCGAAACAAACGAGTTAGCTTCACAGTCATTCGAAACACGTGATTTAGATCCAAATCAATGCGGAGTAGAAGGTTTACCTTCAAATCCATGCGAAACAAACGAGTTAGCTTCACAGTCATTCGAAACACGTGATTTAGCTTCAAATCAATGCGGAGTAGAAGGTTTATCTTCAAATCCATGCGAAACAAATGATTTAGCTTGAAATACTTGCGACATAGACGACTTAGCTTCAACTGGAAGCGAAACATGCGAGTTAGTTTCTAACTCATGCGAAACACATGATTTAACTTCAAATCCAGGAGGAGTAGAAGGTTTAGCTTCAAATCCCTGCGAAACAAATGATTTAGCTTCAAATACTTGCGATATAAATGATTTAGCTTCAACTGGAAGCGAAACAAGCGAGTTAGTTTCTAACTCATGCGAAACACATGATTTAACTTCAAATCCACGCGGAGTAGTAGGTTTAGCTTCAAATCCATGCGAAACACATGATTTAACTTCTAATCAATCCGGAGTAGAAGGTTTAGCTTCAAATCCATGCGAAACAAATGATTTAGCTTCAAATACTTGCGATATAAGTGATTTACCTTCAACTGCATGCGAAACAATCGAGTTAGATTCAAATCCATGCGAAACACATGACAAAGCTTCAAATCAGTGCGAGGTAGAAGGTTTACCTTCAAATCCATGCGAAACAAACGAGTTAGCTTCACAGTCATTCGAAACACGTGATTTAGCTTCAAATCAATGCGGAGTATAAGGTTTAGCTTCAAATCCATGCGAAACAAATGATTTAGCTTCAAATACTTGCGACATAAATGAATTAGCTTCAACTGGAAGCGAAACAAGCGAGTTAGGTTCGGATCTATGCGAAACACATGATTTATCTTCAAAGCAACGCGAAGTAGAAGGTTTAGCTTCAAATCCATGCGAAACAAATGATTTAGCTTCAAATACTTGCGACATAAATGAATTAGCTCCAACTGGAAGCGAAACATGCGAGTTAGATTCAAATCCATGCGAAACAAATGATTTAGCTTCAAATACTTGCGATATAAATGACTTAGCTTCAACTGCATGCGAAACAATCGAGTTAGATTCAAATCCACGCGAAACACATGACAAAGCTTCAAATCAGTGCGAGGTAGAAGGTTTAGCTTCAAATCCGTGCGAAACAAATGATTTAGCTTCAAATACTTGCGCTGTATATGATTTAGCATCAACTGGAAGCGAAACAATCGAGTTAGATTCAAATCCACGCGAAACACATGATTTATCTTCCATGCAATGCGAAGTAGAAGATTTAGCTTCAAATCCATGCGAAACAAATGATTTAGCTTCAAGTACTAGCGATATAAATGATTTAGCTCCAACTGGAAGCGAAACATGCGAGTTAGCTTCAAATCCATGCGAAACAAATGATTTAGCTTCAAGTACTTGCGATATAAACGATATACCTTCAAATGCATGCGAAACAAACGAGTTAGCTCACATTCATTCGAAACACATGATTTAGCTTCAAATCTACTCGAAGTTGAAGATTTAGCTTCAAATCCATGCGAAACAAATGATTTAGCTTCAAATACTTGCGATATAAATGATTTAGCTTCAACTGCATGCGAAACAATCGAGTTAGATTCAAATCCATGCGAAACACATGACAAAGCTTCAAATCAGTGCGAGGTAGAAGGTTTACCTTCAAATCCATGCGAAACAAACGAGTTAGCTCACAGTCATTCGAAACACGTGATTTAGCTTCAAATCAATGCGGAGTAGAAGGTTTATCTTCAAATCCATGCGAAACAAATGATTTAGCTTGAAATACTTGCGACATAGACGACTTAGCTTCAACTGGAAGCGAAACAAGCGAGTTAGTTTCTAACTCATGCGAAACACATGATTTAACTTCAAATCCACGAGGAGTAGAAGGTTTAGCTTCAAATCCCTGCGAAACAAATGATTTAGCTTCAAATACTTGCGATATAAATGATTTAGCTTCAACTGGAAGCGAAACAAGCGAGTAAGTTTCTAACTCATGCGAAACACATGATTTAACTTCAAATCCACGCGGAGTAGTAGGTTTAGCTTCAAATCCATGCGAAACAAATGATTTAGCTTCAAATACTTGCGATATAAATGATTTAACTTCAACTGGAAGCGAATCAAGCGAGTTAGCTTCTAAACCATGCGAAACACATGATTTAACTTCTAATCAATCCGGAGTAGAAGGTTTAGCTTCAAATCCATGCGAAACAAATGATTTAGCTTCAAATACTTGCGACATAAATGAATTAGCTTCAACTGGAAGCGAAACAAGCGAGTTAGGTTCTAATCTATGCGAAACACATGATTTATCTTCAAAGCAACGCGAAGTAGAAGGTTTAGCTTCAAATCCATGCGAAACAAATGATTCTGCTTCAAATACTAGCGATAAGAAATGATTTAGCTCCAACTGGAAGCGAAACATGCGAGTTAGATTCAAATCCATGCGAAACAAATGATTTAGCTTCAAATACTTGCGATATAAATGACTTAGCTTCAACTGCATGCGAAACAATCGAGTTAGATTCAAATCCACGCGAAACACATGACAAAGCTTCAAATCAGTGCGAGGTAGAAGGTTTAGCTTCAAATCCGTGCGAAACAAATGATTTAGCTTCAAGTACTTGCGATATAAACGATATAGCTTCAAATGCATGCGAAACAAACGAGTTAGCTCACATTCATTCGAAACACATGATTTAGCTTCAAATCTACTCGAAGTAGAAGATTTAGCTTCAAATCCATGCGAAACAAATGATTTAGCTTCAAATACTTGCGATATAAATGTTTTAGCTTCAACTGCATGCGAAACAATCGAGTTAGATTCAAATCCATGCGAAACACATGACAAAGCTTCAAATCAGTGCGAGGTAAAAGGTTTACCTTCAAATCCATGCGAAACAAACGAGTTAGCTTCACAGTCATTCGAAACACGTGATTTAGCTTCAAATCAATGCGGAGTAGAAGGTTTACCTTCAAATCCATGCGAAACAAACGAGTTAGCTTCACAGTCATTCGAAACACGTGATTTAGCTTCAAATCAATGCGGAGTAGAAGGTTTATCTTCAAATCCATGCGAAACAAATGATTTAGCTTGAAATACTTGCGACATAAACGATTTAGCTTCAACTGGAAGCGAAACAAGCGAGTTAGTTTCTAACTCATGCGAAACACATGATTTAACTTCAAATCCACGCGGAGTAGAAGGTTTAGCTTCAAATCCATGCGAAACACATGACAAAGCTTCAAATCAGTGCGAGGTAGAAGGTTTACCTTGAAATCCATGCGAAACAAACGAGTTAGCTTCACAGTCATTCGAAACACGTGATTTAGCTTCAAATCAATGCGGAGTAGAAGGTTTATCTTCAAATCCATGCGAAACAAATGATTTAGCTTCAAATACTTGTGATAAAAATGATTTAGCTTCAAAAGCATGCGAAACAAACGAGTTAGCTTCACAGTCATTCGAAACACGTGATTTAGCTTCAAATCAAGACGGAGTATAAGGTTTACCTTCAAATCCATGCGAAACAAATGATTTAGCTTCAAATACTTGCGATATTAATGATTTAACTTCAACTAGAAGCGAATCAAGCGAGTTAGCTTCTCATCCATGCGAAACAAAAGATTTAGCTTCAAATACTTGCGTTATAAATGATTTAGCTTCAACTAGAAGCGAATCAAGCGAGTTAGCTTCTCATCCGTGCGAAACAAATGATTTAGCTTCAAATACTTGCGGTATAAACGATATAGCTTCAAATGCATTCGAAACAAACTAGTTAGATTCACATTCTTTCGAAACACATGATTTAGCTTCAAATCAATGAGAAGTAAAAGGTTTAGCTTCAAATCCATGCGAAACAAATGATTTAGCTTCAAGTACTTGCGATATAAACGATATATGCTTCAAATGCATGCGAAACAAACGAGTTAGCTTCACATTCATTCGAAACACATGATTTAGCTTCAAATCATTGCGAGGTAAAAGCTTTGGCTTCAAATCCATTCGAAACAAATGATTTAGCTTCAAATACTTGTGATAAAAATGATTTAGATTCAACTGCATGCGAAACAAACAAGTTAGATTCAAATCCATGCGAAAAACGAGATTTAGATTTAAATCAATGCGGAGTAAAAGTTTTAGCTTCAAATCCATGCGAAACAAATGATTTAGCTTCAAATACTTGCGATATAAATGATTTAGCTTTAACTGGAAGCGAAACATGCGAGTTAGCTTCAAATCCATGCGAAACAAATGATTCAGCTTCAAGTACTTGCGATATAAACGATATAGCTTCAAATGCATGCGAAACAAACGAGTTAGCTTCACATTCATGCGAAACACATGATTTAGCTTCAATTCAATGCGAAGTAGAAGGTTTAGCTTCAAATCCAAACGAAACATATAATATAGCTTCAAATACTTGCGATATAAATGATTTAGATTCAACTGCATGCGACACAAACGAGATAGCTTCAAATCCACGCAAAACACATTATTTATCTTCCATGCATTGCGAAGTAGAAGGTTTAGCTTCAAATCCATGAGAAACAAATGATTTAGCTTCAAATACTTGCGATACAAATGATTTAGCTTCAACTGAAAGCGATACAAACGAGTTAGCTTCACATTCATGCGAAACACATGTTTTAGCTTCAAATCAATGCGAGAGAAAAGCTTTGGCTTCAAACCAATGCGAAACAAATGATTTAGCTTCAAATACTTGCGATATACATGATTTAGCTTCAACTGGAAGCGATACAATCGAGTTAGATTCAAATCCACGCGAAACACATGATTTAGCTTCAAATCAATGCGAGAGAAAAGCTTTGGCTTCAAATCAATGCGAAACAAATGATTTAACTTCAAATACTAGCGATATAAATGATATAGCTTCAACTGGAAGCGAAACAATCGAGTTAGCTTCTAATCCATGCGAAACGAATGATTTAGCTTCAAATACTTGCGATATAAACGACATAGCTTCAAATGCATGCCAAACAAACGAGTTAGCTTCACATTCATTCGAAACACATGATTTAGCTTCAAATCAATGCGAAGAAGAAGGTTTAGCTTCAAATACAAGCGAAACAAATGATTTTACTTCAAATACTTGCGATAAAAATGATTTAGCTTCAACTGCATGCGAAACAAACAAGATAAATTCAAATCCATGCGAAAAACGAGATTTTGATTTATATCAATGCGGAGTAGTATTTTTAGCTACAAATCCATGCGAAACAAATGATTTAGCTTCAAATACTTGCGATATAAACGATATAGCTTCAAATGCATGCGATACAAACGAGTTAGCTTCACATTCATTCGAAACACATGACTTAGTATCAAATCAATGCGAAGTAGAAGGTTTAGCTTCGAATCCAAGCGAAACGAATGACTTAGTTTCAAATACTAGCGATATAAACGATATAGCTTCAAAAGCATGCGAAACAAAACGAGTTAGCTTCACATTCATTCGAAACACATGATTTAGCTTCAAATCAATGCGAAGTAGAAGGTTTAGCTTCAAATCCATGCGAAACACATGACAAAGCTTCAAAACAGTGCGAGGTAGAAGGTTTACCTTCAAATCCATGCGAAACAAACGAGTTAGCTTCACAGTCATTCGAAACACGTGATTTAGCTTCAAATCAATGCGGAGTAGAAGGTTTATCTTCAAATCCATGCGAAACAAATGATTTAGCTTGAAATACTTGCGACATAAATGATTTAGCTTCAACTGGAAGCGAAACAGGCGAGTTAGTTTCTGACTCATGCGAAACACATGATTTAACTTCAAATCCACGCGGAGTAGAAGGTTTAGCTTCAAATCCATGCGAAACAAATGATTTAGCTTCAAATACTTACGACATAATTGAATTAGATTCAACTGGAAGCGAAACAAGCGAGTTAGGTTCTAATCTATGCGAAACACATGATTTATCTTCAAAGCAACGCGAAGTAGAAGGTTTAGCTTCAAATCCATGCGGAACAAATGATTCTGCTTCAAATACTAGCGATAAGAAATGATTTAGCTCCAACTGGAAGCGAAACATGCGAGTTAGATTCAAATCCATGCGAAACAAATGATTTAGCTTCAAATACTTGCGATATAAATGACTTAGCTTCAACTGCATGAGAAACAATCGAGTTAGATTCAAATCCACGTGAAACACATGACAAAGCTTCAAATCAGTGCGAGGTAGAAGGTTTAGCTTCAAATCCGTGCGAAACAAATGATTTAGCTTCAAATACTTGCGCTGTATATGATTTAGCATCAACTGGAAGCGAAACAATCGAGTTAGATTCAAATCCACGCGAAACACATGATTTATCTTCCAAGCAATGCGAAGTAGAAGATTTAGCTTCAAATCCATGCGAAACAAATGATTTAGCTTCAAGTACTAGCGATATAAATGATTTAGCTCCAACTGGAAGCGAAACATGCGAGTTAGCTTCAAATCCATGCGAAACAAATGATTTAGCTTCAAGTACTTGCGATATAAACGATATAGCTTCAAATGCATGCGAAACAAACGAGTTAGCTCACATTCATTCGAAACACATGATTTAGCTTCAAATCTACTCGAAGTAGAAGATTTAGCTTCAAATCCATGCGAAACAAATGATTTAGCTTCAAATACTTGCGATATAAATGATTTAGCTTCAACTGCATGCGAAACAATCGAGTTAGATTCAAATCCATGCGAAACACATGACAAAGCTTCAAATCAGTGCGAGGTAGAAGGTTTACCTTCAAATCCATGCGAAACAAACGAGTTAGCTTCACAGTCAATCGAAACACGTGATTTAGCTTCAAATCAATGCGGAGTAGAAGGTTTACCTTCAAATCCATGCGAAACAAACGAGTTAGCTTCACAGTCATTCGAAACACGTGATTTAGCTTCAAATCAATGCGGAGTAGAAGGTTTATCTTCAAATCCATGCGAAACAAATGATTTAGCTTGAAATACTTGCGACATAAACGATTTAGCTTCAACTGGAAGCGAAACAAGCGAGTTAGTTTCTAACTCATGCGAAACACATGATTTAACTTCAAATCCACGCGGAGTAGAAGGTTTAGCTTCAAATACATGCGAAACACATGACAAAGCTTCAAATCAGTGCGAGGTAGAAGGTTTACCTTGAAATCCATGCGAAACAAACGAGTTAGCTTCACAGTCATTCGAAACACGTGATTTAGCTTCAAATCAATGCGGAGTAGAAGGTTTATCTTCAAATCCATGCGAAACAAATGATTTAGCTTGAAATACTTGCGACATAAACGATTTAGCTTCAACTGGAAGCGAAACAAGCGAGTTAGTTTCTAACTCATGCGAAACACATGATTTAACTTCAAATCCAAGCGGAGTAGAAGGTTTAGCTTCAAATCCATGCGAAACACATGACAAAGCTTCAAATCAGTGCGAGGTAGAAGGTTTACCTTCAAATCCATGCGAAACAAACGAGTTAGCTTCACAGTCATTCGAAACACGTGATTTAGCTTCAAATCAATGCGGAGTAGAAGGTTTATCTTCAAATCCATGCGAAACAAATGATTTAGCTTGAAATACTTGCGACATAAATGATTTAGCTTCAACTGGAAACGAAACAGGCGAGTTAGTTTCTAACTCATGCGAAACACATGATTTAACTTCAAATCCACGCGGAGTAGAAGGTTTAGCTTCAAATCCATGCGAAACAAATGATTTAGCTTCAAATACTTACGACATAATTGAATTAGCTTCAACTGGAAGCGAAACATGCGAGTTAGTTTCTAACCCATGCGAAACACATGATTTAACTTCAAATCCACGAGGAGAAGAAGGTTTAGCTTCAAATCCATGCGAAACAAATGATTTAGCTTCAAATACTTGCGGTATAAACGATATAGCTTCAAATGCATTCGAAACAAACTAGTTAGATTCACATTCATTCGAAACACATGATTTAGCTTCAAATCAATGAGAAGTAGAAGGTTTAGCTTCAAATCCAGGCGAAACAAATGATTTAGCTTCAAATACCAGCGATATAAATGATTTAGCTTCAACTGGAGGCGAAACAAGCGAGTTAGCTTCACATCCATGCGAAACGAATGATTTAGATCCAAGTACTTGCGATGTAAACGATATAGCATCAAATGCATGCGAAACAAACGAGTTAGCTCACATTCATTCGAAACACATGATTTAGCTTCAAATCTAGTCGAAGTAGAAGATTTAGCTTCAAATCCATGCGAAACAAATGATTTAGCTTCAAATACTTGCGATATAAATGATTTAGCTTCAACTGCATGCGAAACAATCGAGTTAGATTCAAATCCATGCGAAACACATGACGAAGCTTCAAATCAGTGCGAGGTAGAAGGTTTACCTTCAGATCCATGCGAAACAAACGAGTTAGCTTCACAGTTATTCGAAACACGTGATTTAGATCCAAATCAATGCGGAGTAGAAGGTTTACCTTCAAATCCATGCGAAACAAACGAGTTAGCTTCACAGTCATTCGAAACACGTGATTTAGCTTCAAATCAATGCGGAGTAGGTTTATCTTCAAATCCATGCGAAACAAATGATTTAGCTTGAAATACTTGCGACATAGACGACTTAGCTTCAACTGGAAGCGAAACAAGCGAGTTAGTTTCTAACTCATGCGAAACACATGATTTAACTTCAAATCCACGAGGAGTAGAAGGTTTAGCTTCAAATCCCTGCGAAACAAATGATTTAGCTTCAAATACTTGCGATATAAATGATTTAGCTTCAACTGGAAGCGAAACAAGCGAGTTAGTTTCTAACTCATGCGAAACACATGATTTAACTTCAAATCCACGCGGAGTAGTAGGTTTAGCTTCAAATCCATGCGAAACAAATGATTTAGCTTCAAATACTTGCGATATAAATGATTTAACTTCAACTGGAAGCGAATCAAGCGAGTTAGCTTCTAAACCATGCGAAACACATGATTTAACTTCTAATCAATCCGGAGTAGAAGGTTTAGCTTCAAATCCATGCGAAACAAATGATTTAGCTTCAAATACTTGCGCTGTATAAGATTTAGCATCAACTGGAAACGAAACAATCGAGTTAGATTCAAATCCACGCGAAACACATGATTTATCTTCCGAGCAATGCGAAGTAGAAGATTTAGCTTCAAATCCATGCGAAACAAATGATTTAGCTTCAAATACTTGCGATATAAATGATTTAGCTTCAACTGGAAGCGAAACAAGCGAGTTAGTTTCTAACTCATGCGAAACACATGATTTAACTTCAAATCCACGCGGAGTAGTAGGTTTAGCTTCAAATCCATGCGAAACAAATGATTTAGCTTCAAATACTTGCGATATAAATGATTTAACTTAAACTGGAAGCGAATCAAGCGAGTTAGCTTCTAAACCATGCGAAACACATGATTTAACTTCTAATCAATCCGGAGTAGAAGGTTTAGCTTCAAATCCATGCGAAACAAATGATTTAGCTTCAAATACTTGCGACATAAATGAATTAGCTTCAACTGGAAGCGAAACAAGCGAGTTAGGTTCTAATCTATGCGAAACACATGATTTATCTTCAAAGCAACGCGAAGTAGAAGGTTTAGCTTCAAATCCATGCGAAACAAATGATTCTGCTTCAAATACTAGCGATAAGAAATGATTTAGCTCCAACTGGAAGCGAAACATGCGAGTTAGATTCAAATCCATGCGAAACAAATGATTTAGCTTCAAATACTTGCGATATAAATGACTTAGCTTCAACTCCATGCGAAACAATCGAGTTAGATTCAAATCCACGCGAAACACATGACAAAGCTTCAAATCACTGCGAGGTAGAAGGTTTAGCTTCAAATCCGTGCGAAACAAATGATTTAGCTTCAAATACTTGCGCTGTATATGATTTAGCATCAACTGGAAGCGAAACAATCGAGTTAGATTCAAATCCACGAGAAACACATGATTTATCTTCCAAGCAATGCGAAGTAGAAGATTTAGCTTCAAATCCATGCGAAACAAATGATTTAGCTTCAAGTACTAGCGATATAAATGATTTAGCTCCAACTGGAAGCGAAACATGCGAGTTAGCTTCAAATCCATGCGAAACAAATGATTTAGCTTCAAGTACTTGCGATATAAACGATATAGCTTCAAATGCATGCGAAACAAACGAGTTAGCTCACATTCATACGAAACACATGATTTAGCTTCAAATCTACTCGAAGTAGAAGATTTAGCTTCAAATCCATGCGAAACAAATGATTTAGCTTCAAATACTTGCGATATAAATGATTTAGCTTCAACTGCATGCGAAACAATCGAGTTAGATTCAAATCCATGCGAAACACATGACAAAGCTTCAAATCAGTGCGAGGTAGAAGGTTTACCTTCAAATCCATGCGAAACAAACGAGTTAGCTTCACAGTCATTCGAAACACGTGATTTAGCTTCAAATCAATGCGGAGTAGAAGGTTTACCTTCAAATCCATGCGAAACAAACGAGTTAGCTCACATTCATTCGAAGCACATGATTTAGCTTCAAATCTACTCGAAGTAGAAGATTTAGCTTCAAATCCATGCGAAACAAATGATTTAGCTTCAAATACTTGCGATATAAATGATTTAGCTTCAACTGCATGCGAAACAATCGAGTTAGATTCAAATCCATGCGAAACACATGACAAAGCTTCAAATCAGTGCGAGGTAGAAGATTTACCTTCAAATCCATGCGAAACAAACGAGTTAGCTTCACAGTCATTCGAAACACGTGATTTAGCTTCAAATCAATGCGGAGTAGAAGGTTTACCTTCAAATCCATGCGAAACAAACGAGTTAGCTTCACAGTCATTCGAAACACGTGATTTAGCTTCAAATCAATGCGGAGTAGAAGGTTTATCTTCAAATCCATGCGAAACAAATGATTTAGCTTGAAATACTTGCGACATAAACGATTTAGCTTCAACTGGAAGCGAAACAAGCGAGTTAGTTTCTAACTCATGCGAAACACATGATTTAACTTCAAATCCACGCGGAGTAGAAGGTTTAGCTTCAAATCCATCCGAAACACATGATAAAGCTTCAAATCAGTGCGAGGTAGAAGGTTTACCTTCAAATCCATGCGAAACAAACGAGTTAGCTTCACAGTCATTCGAAACACGTGATTTAGCTTCAAATCAATGCGGAGTAGAAGGTTTATCTTCAAATCCATGCGAAACAAATGATTTAGCTTGAAATACTTGCGACATAAATGATTTAGCTTCAACTGGAAACGAAACAGGCGAGTTAGTTTCTAACTCATGCGAAACACATGATTTAACTTCAAATCCACGCGGAGTAGAAGGTTTAGCTTCAAATCCATGCGAAACAAATGATTTAGCTTCAAATACTTACGACATAATTGAATTAGCTTCAACTGGAAGCGAAACATGCGAGTTAGTTTCTAACCCATGCGAAACACATGATTTAACTTCAAATCCACGAGGAGAAGAAGGTTTAGCTTCAAATCCATGCGAAACAAATGATTTAGCTTCAAATACTTGCGGTATAAACGATATAGCTTCAAATGCATTCGAAACAAACTAGTTAGATTCACATTCATTCGAAACACATGATTTAGCTTCAAATCAATGAGAAGTAGAAGGTTTAGCTTCAAATCCATGCGAAACAAATGATTTAGCTTCAAATACCAGCGATATAAATGATTTAGCTTCAACTGGAGGCGAAACAAGCGAGTTAGCTTCACATCCATGCGAAACGAATGATTTAGATCCAAGTACTTGCGATGTAAACGATATAGCATCAAATGCATGCGAAACAAACGAGTTAGCTCACATTCATTCGAAACACATGATTTAGCTTCAAATCTAGTCGAAGTAGAAGATTTAGCTTCAAATCCATGCGAAACAAATGATTTAGCTTCAAATACTTGCGATATAAATGATTTAGCTTCAACTGCATGCGAAACAATCGAGTTAGATTCAAATCCATGCGAAACACATGACGAAGCTTCAAATCAGTGCGAGGTAGAAGGTTTACCTTCAGATCCATGCGAAACAAACGAGTTAGCTTCACAGTTATTCGAAACACGTGATTTAGATCCAAATCAATGCGGAGTAGAAGGTTTACCTTCAAATCCATGCGAAACAAACGAGTTAGCTTCACAGTCATTCGAAACACGTGATTTAGCTTCAAATCAATGCGGAGTAGGTTTATCTTCAAATCCATGCGAAACAAATGATTTAGCTTGAAATACTTGCGACATAGACGACTTAGCTTCAACTGGAAGCGAAACAAGCGAGTTAGTTTCTAACTCATGCGAAACACATGATTTAACTTCAAATCCACGAGGAGTAGAAGGTTTAGCTTCAAATCCCTGCGAAACAAATGATTTAGCTTAAAATACTTGCGATATAAATGATTTAGCTTCAACTGGAAGCGAAACAAGCGAGTTAGTTTCTAACTCATGCGAAACACATGATTTAACTTCAAATCCACGCGGAGTAGTAGGTTTAGCTTCAAATCCATGCGAAACAAATGATTTAGCTTCAAATACTTGCGATATAAATGATTTAACTTCAACTGGAAGCGAATCAAGCGAGTTAGCTTCTAAACCATGCGAAACACATGATTTAACTTCTAATCAATCCGGAGTAGAAGGTTTAGCTTCAAATCCATGCGAAACAAATGATTTAGCTTCAAATACTTGCGCTGTATAAGATTTAGCATCAACTGGAAACGAAACAATCGAGTTAGATTCAAATCCACGCGAAACACATGATTTATCTTCCAAGCAATGCGAAGTAGAAGATTTAGCTTCAAATCCATGCGAAACAAATGATTTAGCTTCAAATACTTGCGATATAAATGATTTAGCTTCAACTGGAAGCGAAACAAGCGAGTTAGTTTCTAACTCATGCGAAACACATGATTTAACTTCAAATCCACGCGGAGTAGTAGGTTTAGCTTCAAATCCATGCGAAACAAATGATTTAGCTTCAAATACTTGCGATATAAATGATTTAACTTAAACTGGAAGCGAATCAAGCGAGTTAGCTTCTAAACCATGCGAAACACATGATTTAACTTCTAATCAATCCGGAGTAGAAGGTTTAGCTTCAAATCCATGCGAAACAAATGATTTAGCTTCAAATACTTGCGACATAAATGAATTAGCTTCAACTGGAAGCGAAACAAGCGAGTTAGGTTCTAATCTATGCGAAACACATGATTTATCTTCAAAGCAACGCGAAGTAGAAGGTTTAGCTTCAAATCCATGCGAAACAAATGATTCTGCTTCAAATACTAGCGATAAGAAATGATTTAGCTCCAACTGGAAGCGAAACATGCGAGTTAGATTCAAATCCATGCGAAACAAATGATTTAGCTTCAAATACTTGCGATATAAATGACTTAGCTTCAACTCCATGCGAAACAATCGAGTTAGATTCAAATCCACGCGAAACACATGACAAAGCTTCAAATCACTGCGAGGTAGAAGGTTTAGCTTCAAATCCGTGCGAAACAAATGATTTAGCTTCAAATACTTGCGCTGTATATGATTTAGCATCAACTGGAAGCGAAACAATCGAGTTAGATTCAAATCCACGAGAAACACATGATTTATCTTCCAAGCAATGCGAAGTAGAAGATTTAGCTTCAAATCCATGCGAAACAAATGATTTAGCTTCAAGTACTAGCGATATAAATGATTTAGCTCCAACTGGAAGCGAAACATGCGAGTTAGCTTCAAATCCATGCGAAACAAATGATTTAGCTTCAAGTACTTGCGATATAAACGATATAGCTTCAAATGCATGCGAAACAAACGAGTTAGCTCACATTCATTCGAAACACATGATTTAGCTTCAAATCTACTCGAAGTAGAAGATTTAGCTTCAAATCCATGCGAAACAAATGATTTAGCTTCAAATACTTGCGATATAAATGATTTAGCTTCAACTGCATGCGAAACAATCGAGTTAGATTCAAATCCATGCGAAACACATGACGAAGCTTCAAATCAGTGCGAGGTAGAAGGGTTACCTTCAGATCCATGCGAAACAAACGAGTTAGCTTCACAGTCATTCGAAACACGTGATTTAGATCCAAATCAATGCGGAGTAGAAGGTTTACCTTCAAATCCATGCGAAACAAACGAGTTAGCTTCACAGTCATTCGAAACACGTGATTTAGCTTCAAATCAATGCGGAGTAGAAGGTTTATCTTCAAATCCATGCGAAACAAATGATTTAGCTTGAAATACTTGCGACATAGACGACTTAGCTTCAACTGGAAGCGAAAAAAGCGAGTTAGTTTCTAACTCATGCGAAACACATGATTTAACTTCAAATCCAGGAGGAGTAGAAGGTTTAGCTTCAAATCCCTGCGAAACAAATGATTTAACTTCTAATCAATCCGGAGTAGAAGGTTTAGCTTCAAATCCATGCGAAACAAATGATTTAGCTTCAAATACTTGCGACATAAATGAATAAGCTTCAACTGGAAGCGAAACATGCGAGTTAGGTTCTAATCTATGCGAAACACATGATTTATCTTCAAAGCAACGCGAAGTAGAAGGTTTAGCTTCAAATCCATGCGAAACAAATGATTCTGCTTCAAATACTAGCGATAAGAAATGATTTAGCTCCAACTGGAAGCGAAACATGCGAGTTAGATTCAAATCCATGCGAAACAAATGATTTAGCTTCAAATACTTGCGCTGTATATGATTTAGCATCAACTGGAAGCGAAACAATCGAGTTAGATTCAAATCCACGCGAAACACATGATTTATCTTCCAAGCAATGCGAAGTAGAAGATTTAGCTTCAAATCCATGCGAAACAAATGATTTAGCTTCAAGTACTAGCGATATAAATGATTTAGCTCCAACTGGAAGCGAAACATGCGAGTTAGCTTCAAATCCATGCGAAACAAATGATTTAGCTTCAAGTACTTGCGATATAAACGATATAGCTTCAAATGCATGCGAAACAAACGAGTTAGCTCACATTCATTCGAAACACATGATTTAGCTTCAAATCTACTCGAAGTAGAAGATTTAGCTTCAAATCCATGCGAAACAAATGATTTAGCTTCAAATACTTGCGATATAAATGATTTAGCTTCAACTGCATGCGAAACAATCGAGTTAGATTCAAATCCATGCGAAACACATGACGAAGCTTCAAATCAGTACGAGGTAGAAGGTTTACCTTCAGATCCATGCGAAACAAACGAGTTAGCTTCACAGTTATTCGAAACACGTGATTTAGATCCAAATCAATGCGGAGTAGAAGGTTTACCTTCAAATCCATGCGAAACAAACGAGTTAGCTTCACAGTCATTCGAAACACGTGATTTAGCTTCAAATCAATGCGGAGTAGGTTTATCTTCAAATCCATGCGAAACAAATGATTTAGCTTAAAATACTTGCGACATAGACGACTTAGCTTCAACTGGAAGCGAAACAAGCGAGTTAGTTTCTAACTCATGCGAAACACATGATTTAACTTCAAATCCACGAGGAGTAGAAGGTTTAGCTTCAAATCCCTGCGAAACAAATGATTTAGCTTCAAATACTTGCGATATAAATGATTTAGCTTCAACTGGAAGCGAAACAAGCGAGTTAGTTTCTAACTCATGCGAAACACATGATTTAACTTCAAATCCACGCGGAGTAGTAGGTTTAGCTTCAAATCCATGCGAAACAAATGATTTAGCTTCAAATACTTGCGATATAAATGATTTAACTTCAACTGGAAGCGAATCAAGCGAGTTAGCTTCTAAACCATACGAAACACATGATTTAACTTCTAATCAATCCGGAGTAGAAGGTTTAGCTTCAAATCCATGCGAAACAAATGATTTAGCTTCAAATACTTGCGCTGTATAAGATTTAGCATCAACTGGAAGCGAAACAAGCGAGTTAGTTTCTAACTCATGCGAAACACATGATTTATCTTCCAAGCAATGCGAAGTAGAAGATTTAGCTTCAAATCCATGCGAAACAAATGATTTAGCTTCAAATACTTGCGATATAAATGATTTAGCTTCAACTGGAAGCGAAACAAGCGAGTTAGTTTCTAACTCATGCGAAACACATGATTTAACTTCAAATCCACGCGGAGTAGTAGGTTTAGCTTCAAATCCATGCGAAACAAATGATTTAGCTTCAAATACTTGCGATATAAATGATTTAACTTAAACTGGAAGCGAATCAAGCGAGTTAGCTCCTAAACCATGCGAAACACATGATTTAACTTCTAATCAATCCGGAGTAGAAGGTTTAGCTTCAAATCCATGCGAAACAAATGATTTAGCTTCAAATACTTGCGACATAAATGAATTAGCTTCAACTGGAAGCGAAACAAGCGAGTTAGGTTCTAATCTATGCGAAACACATGATTTATCTTCAAAGCAACGCGAAGTAGAAGGTTTAGCTTCAAATCCATGCGAAACAAATGATTCTGCTTCAAATACTAGCGATAAGAAATGATTTAGCTCCAACTGGAAGCGAAACATGCGAGTTAGATTCAAATCCATGCGAAACTAATGATTTAGCTTCAAATACTTGCGATATAAATGACTTAGCTTCAACTCCATGCGAAACAATCGAGTTAGATTCAAATCCACGCGAAACACATGACGAAGCTTCAAATCACTGCGAGGTAGAAGGTTTAGCTTCAAATCCGTGCGAAACAAATGATTTAGCTTCAAATACTTGCGCTGTATATGATTTAGCATCAACTGGAAGCGAAACAATCGAGTTAGATTCAAATCCACGAGAAACACATGATTTATCTTCCAAGCAATGCGAAGTAGAAGATTTAGCTTCAAATCCATGCGAAACAAATGATTTAGCTTGAAATACTTGCGACATAAACGATTTAGCTTCAACTGGAAGCGAAACAAGCGAGTTAGTTTCTAACTCATGCGAAACACATGATTTAACTTCAAATCCACGCGGAGTAGAAGGTTTAGCTTCAAATCCATGCGAAACAAATGATTTAGCTTCAAATACTTGCGGTATAAACGATATAGCTTCAAATGCATTCGAAACAAACTAGTTAGATTCACATTCATTCGAAACACATGATTTAGCTTCAAATCAATGAGAAGTAGAAGGTTTAGCTTCAAATCCATGCGAAACAAATGATTTAGCTTCAAATACCAGCGATATAAATGATTTAGCTTCAACTGGAGGCGAAACAAGCGAGTTAGCTTCACATCCATGCGAAACGAATGATTTAGATCCAAGTACTTGCGATATAAACGATATAGCATCAAATGCATGCGAAACAAACGAGTTAGCTCACATTCATTCGAAACACATGATTTAGCTTCAAATCTACTCGAAGTAGAAGATTTAGCTTCAAATCCATGCGAAACAAATGATTTAGCTTCAAATACTTGCGATATAAATGATTTAGCTTCAACTGCATGCGAAACAATCGAGTTAGATTCAAATCCATGCGAAACACATGACGAAGCTTCAAATCAGTGCGAGGTAGAAGGGTTACCTTCAGATCCATGCGAAACAAACGAGTTAGCTTCACAGTCATTCGAAACACGTGATTTAGATCCAAATCAATGCGGAGTAGAAGGTTTACCTTCAAATCCATGCGAAACAAACGAGTTAGCTTCACAGTCATTCGAAACACGTGATTTAGCTTCAAATCAATGCGGAGTAGAAGGTTTATCTTCAAATCCATGCGAAACAAATGATTTAGCTTGAAATACTTGCGACATAGACGACTTAGCTTCAACTGGAAGCGAAACAAGCGAGTTAGTTTCTAACTCATGCGAAACACATGATTTAACTTCAAATCCACGAGGAGTAGAAGGTTTAGCTTCAAATCCCTGCGAAACAAATGATTTAGCTTCAAATACTTGCGATATAAATGATTTAGCTTCAACTGGAAGCGAAACAAGCGAGTTAGTTTCTAACTCATGCGAAACACATGATTTAACTTCAAATCCACGCGGAGTAGTAGGTTTAGCATCAAATCCATGCGAAACAAATGATTTAGCTTCAAATACTTGCGATATAAATGATTTAACTTCAACTGGAAGCGAATCAAGCGAGTTAGCTTCTAAACCATGCGAAACACATGATTTAACTTCTAATCAATCCGGAGTAGAAGGTTTAGCTTCAAATCCATGCGAAACAAATGATTTAGCTTCAAATACTTGCGACATAAATGAATAAGCTTCAACTGGAAGCGAAACATGCGAGTTAGGTTCTAATCTATGCGAAACACATGATTTATCTTCAAAGCAACGCGAAGTAGAAGGTTTAGCTTCAAATCCATGCGAAACAAATGATTCTGCTTCAAATACTAGCGATAAGAAATGATTTAGCTCCAACTGGAAGCGAAACATGCGAGTTAGATTCAAATCCATGCGAAACAAATGATTTAGCTTCAAATACTTGCGCTGTATATGATTTAGCATCAACTGGAAGCGAAACAATCGAGTTAGATTCAAATCCACGCGAAACACATGATTTATCTTCCAAGCAATGCGAAGTAGAAGATTTAGCTTCAAATCCATGCGAAACAAATGATTTAGCTTCAAGTACTAGCGATATAAATGATTTAGCTCCAACTGGAAGCGAAACATGCGAGTTAGCTTCAAATCCATGCGAAACAAATGATTTAGCTTCAAGTACCTGCGATATAAACGATATAGCTTCAAATGCATGCGAAACAAACGAGTTAGCTCACATTCATTCGAAACACATGATTTAGCTTCAAATCTACTCGAAGTAGAAGATTTAGCTTCAAATCCATGCGAAACAAATGATTTAGCTTCAAATGCTTGCGATATAAATGATTTAGCTTCAACTGCATGCGAAACAATCGAGTTAGATTCAAATCCTTGCGAAACACATGACGAAGCTTCAAATCAGTGCGAGGTAGAAGGTTTACCTTCAGATCCATGCGAAACAAACGAGTTAGCTTCACAGTCATTCGAAACACGTGATTTAGCTTCAAATCAATGCGGAGTAGAAGGTTTACCTTCAAATCCATGCGAAACAAACGAGTTAGCTTCACAGTCATTCGAAACACGTGATTTAGCTTCAAATCAATGCGGAGTAGAAGGTTTATCTTCAAATCCATGCGAAACAAATGATTTAGCTTGAAATACTTGCGACATAAACGACTTAGCTTCAACTGGAAGCGAAACAAGCGAGTTAGTTTCTAACTCATGTGAAACCCATGATTTAACTTCAAATCCACGAGGAGTAGAAGGTTTAGCTTCAAATCCCTGCGAAACAAATGATTTAGCTTCAAATACTTGCGATATAAATGATTTAGCTTCAACTGGAAGCGAAACAAGCCAGTTAGTTTCTAACTCATGCGAAACACATGATTTAACTTCAAATCCACGCGGAGTAGTAGGTTTAGCTTCAAATCCATGCGAAACAAATGATTTAGCTTCAAATACTTGCGATATAAATGATTTAACTTCAACTGGAAGCGAATCAAGCGAGTTAGCTTCTAAACCATGCGAAACACATGATTTAACTTCTAATCAATGCGGAGTAGAAGGTTTATCTTCAAATCCATGCGAAACAAATGATTTAGCTTCAAATACTTGCGATATAAATGACTTAGCTTCAACTGCATGCGAAACAATCGAGTTAGATTCAAATCCACGCGAAACACATGACAAAGCTTCAAATCAGTGCGAGGTAGAAGGTTTAGCTTCAAATCCGTGCGAAACAAATGATTTAGCTTCAAATACTTGCGATATAAATGATTTAGATTCAACTCCATGCGAAACAAACGAGTTAGCTTCAAATCGACGCGAAACACATGATTTATCTTCCATGCATTGCGAAGTAGAAGGTTTAGCTGCAACTTCATGCGAAACAAATGATTTAGCTTCAAATACTTGCGATATAAATGATTTAGCTACAACTCGAAGTGAGACAAACGAGCTAGTTTCACATTCATGCGAAACACATGATTTAACTTCAAATCAATGCGAGGAAAAAGCTTTGGCTTCAAATCCATGCAAAACAAATGGTTTAGCTTCAAATACTTGCGATATAAATGACTTAGCTTCAATTGGAAGCGAAACAATCGAGTTAGATTCAAATCCACGCGAAACACATGATTTATCTTCCAAGCAATGCGAAGTAGAAGATTTAGCTTCAAATCCATGCGAAACAAATGATTTAGCTTCAAGTACTAGCGATATAAATGATTTAGCTCCAACTGGAAGCGAAACATGCGAGTTAGCTTCAAATCCATGCGAAACAAATGATTTAGCTTCAAGTACTTGCGATATAAACGATATAGCTTCAAATGCATGCGAAACAAACGAGTTAGCTCACATTCATTCGAAACACATGATTTAGCTTCAAATCTACTCGAAGTAGAAGATTTAGCTTCAAATCCATGCGAAACAAATGATTTAGCTTCAAATACTTGCGATATAAATGATTTAGCTTCAACTGCATGCGAAACAATCGAGTTAGATTCAAATCCATGCGAAACACATGACAAAGCTTCAAATCAGTGCGAGGTAGAAAGTTTACCTTCAAATCCATGCGAAACAAACGAGTTAGCTTCACAGTCATTCGAAACACGTGATTTAGCTTCAAATCAAAGCGGAGTAGAAGGTTTACCTTCAAATCCATGCGAAACAAACGAGTTAGCTTCACAGTCATTCGAAACACGTGATTTAGCTTCAAATCAATGCGGAGTAGAAGGTTTATCTTCAAATCCATGCGAAACAAATGATTTAGCTTGGAATACTTGCGACATAAACGATTTAGCTTCAACTGGAAGCGGAACAAGCGAGTTAGTTTCTAACTTATGCGAAACACATGATTTAACTTCAAATCCACGCGGAGTAGAAGGTTTAGCTTCAAATCCATGCGAAACAAATGATTTAGCTTCAAATACTTGCGGTATAAACGATATAGCTTCAAATGCATTCGAAACAAACTAGTTAGATTCACATTCATTCGAAACACATGATTTAGCTTCAAATCAATGAGAAGTAGAAGGTTTAGCTTCAAATCCATGCGAAACAAATGATTTAGCTTCAAATACCAGCGATATAAATGATTTAGCTTCAACTGGAGGCGAAACAAGCGAGTTAGCTTCACATCCATGCGAAACGAATGATTTAGATCCAAGTACTTGCGATGTAAACGATATAGCATCAAATGCATGCGAAACAAACGAGTTAGCTCACATTCATTCGAAACACATGATTTAGCTTCAAATCTACTCGAAGTAGAAGATTTAGCTTCAAATCCATGCGAAACAAATGATTTAGCTTCAAATACTTGCGATATAAATGATTTAGCTTCAACTGCATGCGAAACAATCGAGTTAGATTCAAATCCATGCGAAACACATGACGAAGCTTCAAATCAGTGCGAGGTAGAAGGGTTACCTTCAGATCCATGCGAAACAAACGAGTTAGCTTCACAGTCATTCGAAACACGTGATTTAGATCCAAATCAATGCGGAGTAGAAGGTTTACCTTCAAATCCATGCGAAACAAACGAGTTAGCTTCACAGTCATTCGAAACACGTGATTTAGCTTCAAATCAATGCGGAGTAGAAGGTTTATCTTCAAATCCATGCGAAACAAATGATTTAGCTTGAAATACTTGCGACATAGACGACTTAGCTTCAACTGGAAGCGAAAAAAGCGAGTTAGTTTCTAACTCATGCGAAACACATGATTTAACTTCAAATCCAGGAGGAGTAGAAGGTTTAGCTTCAAATCCCTGCGAAACAAATGATTTAGCTTCAAATACTTGCGATATAAATGATTTAGCTTCAACTGGAAGCGAAACAAGCGAGTTAGTTTCTAACTCATGCGAAACACATGATTTAACTTCAAATCCACGCGGAGTAGTAGGTTTAGCTTCAAATCCATGCGAAACACATGATTTAACTTCTAATCAATCCGGAGTAGAAGGTTTAGCTTCAAATCCATGCGAAACAAATGATTTAGCTTCAAATACTTGCGACATAAATGAATAAGCTTCAACTGGAAGCGAAACATGCGAGTTAGGTTCTAATCTATGCGAAACACATGATTTATCTTCAAAGCAACGCGAAGTAGAAGGTTTAGCTTCAAATCCATGCGAAACAAATGATTCTGCTTCAAATACTAGCGATAAGAAATGATTTAGCTCCAACTGGAAGCGAAACATGCGAGTTAGATTCAAATCCATGCGAAACAAATGATTTAGCTTCAAATACTTGCGCTGTATATGATTTAGCATCAACTGGAAGCGAAACAATCGAGTTAGATTCAAATCCACGCGAAACACATGATTTATCTTCCAAGCAATGCGAAGTAGAAGATTTAGCTTCAAATCCATGCGAAACAAATGATTTAGCTTCAAGTACTAGCGATATAAATGATTTAGCTCCAACTGGAAGCGAAACATGCGAGTTAGCTTCAAATCCATGCGAAACAAATGATTTAGCTTCAAGTACCTGCGATATAAACGATATAGCTTCAAATGCATGCGAAACAAACGAGTTAGCTCACATTCATTCGAAACACATGATTTAGCTTCAAATCTACTCGAAGTAGAAGATTTAGCTTCAAATCCATGCGAAACAAATGATTTAGCTTCAAATGCTTGCGATATAAATGATTTAGCTTCAACTGCATGCGAAACAATCGAGTTAGATTCAAATCCTTGCGAAACACATGACGAAGCTTCAAATCAGTGCGAGGTAGAAGGTTTACCTTCAGATCCATGCGAAACAAACGAGTTAGCTTCACAGTCATTCGAAACACGTGATTTAGCTTCAAATCAATGCGGAGTAGAAGGTTTACCTTCAAATCCATGCGAAACAAACGAGTTAGCTTCACAGTCATTCGAAACACGTGATTTAGCTTCAAATCAATGCGGAGTAGAAGGTTTATCTTCAAATCCATGCGAAACAAATGATTTAGCTTGAAATACTTGCGACATAAACGACTTAGCTTCAACTGGAAGCGAAACAAGCGAGTTAGTTTCTAACTCATGTGAAACCCATGATTTAACTTCAAATCCACGAGGAGTAGAAGGTTTAGCTTCAAATCCCTGCGAAACAAATGATTTAGCTTCAAATACTTGCGATATAAATGATTTAGCTTCAACTGGAAGCGAAACAAGCCAGTTAGTTTCTAACTCATGCGAAACACATGATTTAACTTCAAATCCACGCGGAGTAGTAGGTTTAGCTTCAAATCCATGCGAAACAAATGATTTAGCTTCAAATACTTGCGATATAAATGATTTAACTTCAACTGGAAGCGAATCAAGCGAGTTAGCTTCTAAACCATGCGAAACACATGATTTAACTTCTAATCAATGCGGAGTAGAAGGTTTATCTTCAAATCCATGCGAAACAAATGATTTAGCTTCAAATACTTGCGATATAAATGACTTAGCTTCAACTGCATGCGAAACAATCGAGTTAGATTCAAATCCACGCGAAACACATGACAAAGCTTCAAATCAGTGCGAGGTAGAAGGTTTAGCTTCAAATCCGTGCGAAACAAATGATTTAGCTTCAAATACTTGCGATATAAATGATTTAGATTCAACTCCATGCGAAACAAACGAGTTAGCTTCAAATCGACGCGAAACACATGATTTATCTTCCATGCATTGCGAAGTAGAAGGTTTAGCTGCAACTTCATGCGAAACAAATGATTTAGCTTCAAATACTTGCGATATAAATGATTTAGCTACAACTCGAAGTGAGACAAACGAGCTAGTTTCACATTCATGCGAAACACATGATTTAACTTCAAATCAATGCGAGGAAAAAGCTTTGGCTTCAAATCCATGCAAAACAAATGGTTTAGCTTCAAATACTTGCGATATAAATGACTTAGCTTCAATTGGAAGCGAAACAATCGAGTTAGATTCAAATCCACGCGAAACACATGATTTATCTTCCAAGCAATGCGAAGTAGAAGATTTAGCTTCAAATCCATGCGAAACAAATGATTTAGCTTCAAGTACTAGCGATATAAATGATTTAGCTCCAACTGGAAGCGAAACATGCGAGTTAGCTTCAAATCCATGCGAAACAAATGATTTAGCTTCAAGTACTTGCGATATAAACGATATAGCTTCAAATGCATGCGAAACAAACGAGTTAGCTCACATTCATTCGAAACACATGATTTAGCTTCAAATCTACTCGAAGTAGAAGATTTAGCTTCAAATCCATGCGAAACAAATGATTTAGCTTCAAATACTTGCGATATAAATGATTTAGCTTCAACTGCATGCGAAACAATCGAGTTAGATTCAAATCCATGCGAAACACATGACAAAGCTTCAAATCAGTGCGAGGTAGAAAGTTTACCTTCAAATCCATGCGAAACAAACGAGTTAGCTTCACAGTCATTCGAAACACGTGATTTAGCTTCAAATCAAAGCGGAGTAGAAGGTTTACCTTCAAATCCATGCGAAACAAACGAGTTAGCTTCACAGTCATTCGAAACACGTGATTTAGCTTCAAATCAATGCGGAGTAGAAGGTTTATCTTCAAATCCATGCGAAACAAATGATTTAGCTTGGAATACTTGCGACATAAACGATTTAGCTTCAACTGGAAGCGGAACAAGCGAGTTAGTTTCTAACTTATGCGAAACACATGATTTAACTTCAAATCCACGCGGAGTAGAAGGTTTAGCTTCAAATCCATGCGAAACAAATGATTTAGCTTCAAATACTTGCGGTATAAACGATATAGCTTCAAATGCATTCGAAACAAACTAGTTAGATTCACATTCATTCGAAACACATGATTTAGCTTCAAATCAATGAGAAGTAGAAGGTTTAGCTTCAAATCCATGCGAAACAAATGATTTAGCTTCAAATACCAGCGATATAAATGATTTAGCTTCAACTGGAGGCGAAACAAGCGAGTTAGCTTCACATCCATGCGAAACGAATGATTTAGATCCAAGTACTTGCGATGTAAACGATATAGCATCAAATGCATGCGAAACAAACGAGTTAGCTCACATTCATTCGAAACACATGATTTAGCTTCAAATCTACTCGAAGTAGAAGATTTAGCTTCAAATCCATGCGAAACAAATGATTTAGCTTCAAATACTTGCGATATAAATGATTTAGCTTCAACTGCATGCGAAACAATCGAGTTAGATTCAAATCCATGCGAAACACATGACGAAGCTTCAAATCAGTGCGAGGTAGAAGGGTTACCTTCAGATCCATGCGAAACAAACGAGTTAGCTTCACAGTCATTCGAAACACGTGATTTAGATCCAAATCAATGCGGAGTAGAAGGTTTACCTTCAAATCCATGCGAAACAAACGAGTTAGCTTCACAGTCATTCGAAACACGTGATTTAGCTTCAAATCAATGCGGAGTAGAAGGTTTATCTTCAAATCCATGCGAAACAAATGATTTAGCTTGAAATACTTGCGACATAGACGACTTAGCTTCAACTGGAAGCGAAAAAAGCGAGTTAGTTTCTAACTCATGCGAAACACATGATTTAACTTCAAATCCAGGAGGAGTAGAAGGTTTAGCTTCAAATCCCTGCGAAACAAATGATTTAGCTTCAAATACTTGCGATATAAATGATTTAGCTTCAACTGGAAGCGAAACAAGCGAGTTAGTTTCTAACTCATGCGAAACACATGATTTAACTTCAAATCCACGCGGAGTAGTAGGTTTAGCTTCAAATCCATGCGAAACACATGATTTAACTTCTAATCAATCCGGAGTAGAAGGTTTAGCTTCAAATCCATGCGAAACAAATGATTTAGCTTCAAATACTTGCGACATAAATGAATAAGCTTCAACTGGAAGCGAAACATGCGAGTTAGGTTCTAATCTATGCGAAACACATGATTTATCTTCAAAGCAACGCGAAGTAGAAGGTTTAGCTTCAAATCCATGCGAAACAAATGATTCTGCTTCAAATACTAGCGATAAGAAATGATTTAGCTCCAACTGGAAGCGAAACATGCGAGTTAGATTCAAATCCATGCGAAACAAATGATTTAGCTTCAAATACTTGCGCTGTATATGATTTAGCATCAACTGGAAGCGAAACAATCGAGTTAGATTCAAATCCACGCGAAACACATGATTTATCTTCCAAGCAATGCGAAGTAGAAGATTTAGCTTCAAATCCATGCGAAACAAATGATTTAGCTTCAAGTACTAGCGATATAAATGATTTAGCTCCAACTGGAAGCGAAACATGCGAGTTAGCTTCAAATCCATGCGAAACAAATGATTTAGCTTCAAGTACTTGCGATATAAACGATATAGCTTCAAATGCATGCGAAACAAACGAGTTAGCTCACATTCATTCGAAACACATGATTTAGCTTCAAATCTACTCGAAGTAGAAGATTTAGCTTCAAATCCATGCGAAACAAATGATTTAGCTTCAAATACTTGCGATATAAATGATTTAGCTTCAACTGCATGCGAAACAATCGAGTTAGATTCAAATCCATGCGAAACACATGACGAAGCTTCAAATCAGTGCGAGGTAGAAGGTTTACCTTCAGATCCATGCGAAACAAACGAGTTAGCTTCACAGTTATTCGAAACACGTGATTTAGATCCAAATCAATGCGGAGTAGAAGGTTTACCTTCAAATCCATGCGAAACAAACGAGTTAGCTTCACAGTCATTCGAAACACGTGATTTAGCTTCAAATCAATGCGGAGTAGGTTTATCTTCAAATCCATGCGAAACAAATGATTTAGCTTAAAATACTTGCGACATAGACGACTTAGCTTCAACTGGAAGCGAAACAAGCGAGTTAGTTTCTAACTCATGCGAAACACATGATTTAACTTCAAATCCACGAGGAGTAGAAGGTTTTGCTTCAAATCCCTGCGAAACAAATGATTTAGCTTCAAATACTTGCGATATAAATGATTTAGCTTCAACTGGAAGCGAAACAAGCGAGTTAGTTTCTAACTCATGCGAAACACATGATTTAACTTCAAATCCACGCGGAGTAGTAGGTTTAGCTTCAAATCCATGCGAAACAAATGATTTAGCTTCAAATACTTGCGATATAAATGATTTAACTTCAACTGGAAGCGAATCAAGCGAGTTAGCTTCTAAACCATACGAAACACATGATTTAACTTCTAATCAATCCGGAGTAGAAGGTTTAGCTTCAAATCCATGCGAAACAAATGATTTAGCTTCAAATACTTGCGCTGTATAAGATTTAGCATCAACTGGAAACGAAACAATCGAGTTAGATTCAAATCCACGCGAAACACATGATTTATCTTCCAAGCAATGCGAAGTAGAAGATTTAGCTTCAAATCCATGCGAAACAAATGATTTAGCTTCAAATACTTGCGATATAAATGATTTAGCTTCAACTGGAAGCGAAACAAGCGAGTTAGTTTCTAACTCATGCGAAACACATGATTTAACTTCAAATCCACGCGGAGTAGTAGGTTTAGCTTCAAATCCATGCGAAACAAATGATTTAGCTTCAAATACTTGCGATATAAATGATTTAACTTAAACTGGAAGCGAATCAAGCGAGTTAGCTCCTAAACCATGCGAAACACATGATTTAACTTCTAATCAATCCGGAGTAGAAGGTTTAGCTTCAAATCCATGCGAAACAAATGATTTAGCTTCAAATACTTGCGACATAAATGAATTAGCTTCAACTGGAAGCGAAACAAGCGAGTTAGGTTCTAATCTATGCGAAACACATGATTTATCTTCAAAGCAACGCGAAGTAGAAGGTTTAGCTTCAAATCCATGCGAAACAAATGATTCTGCTTCAAATACTAGCGATAAGAAATGATTTAGCTCCAACTGGAAGCGAAACATGCGAGTTAGATTCAAATCCATGCGAAACTAATGATTTAGCTTCAAATACTTGCGATATAAATGACTTAGCTTCAACTCCATGCGAAACAATCGAGTTAGATTCAAATCCACGCGAAACACATGACAAAGCTTCAAATCACTGCGAGGTAGAAGGTTTAGCTTCAAATCCGTGCGAAACAAATGATTTAGCTTCAAATACTTGCGCTGTATATGATTTAGCATCAACTGGAAGCGAAACAATCGAGTTAGATTCAAATCCACGAGAAACACATGATTTATCTTCCAAGCAATGCGAAGTAGAAGATTTAGCTTCAAATCCATGCGAAACAAATGATTTAGCTCCAACTGGAAGCGAAACATGCGAGTTAGCTTCAAATCCATGCGAAACAAATGATTTAGCTTCAAGTACTTGCGATATAAACGATATAGCTTCAAATGCATGCGAAACAAACGAGTTAGCTCACATTCATTCGAAACACATGATTTCGCTTCAAATCTACTCGAAGTAGAAGATTTAGCTTCAAATCCATGCGAAACAAATGATTTAGCTTCAAATACTTGCGATATAAATGATTTAGCTTCAACTGCATGCGAAACAATCGAGTTAGATTCAAATCCATGCGAAACACATGACAAAGCTTCAAATCAGTGCGAGGTAGAAGGTTTACCTTCAAATCCATGCGAAACAAACGAGTTAGCTTCACAGTCATTCGAAACACGTGATTTAGCTTCAAATCAATGCGGAGTAGAAGGTTTACCTTCAAATCCATGCGAAACAAACGAGTTAGCTTCACAGTCATTCGAAACACGTGATTCAGCTTCAAATCAATGCGGAGTAGAAGGTTTATCTTCAAATCCATACGAAACAAATGATTTAGCTTGAAATACTTGCGACATAAACGATTTAGCTTCAACTGGAAGCGAAACAAGCGAGTTAGTTTCTAACTCATGCGAAACACATGATTTAACTTCAAATCCACGCGGAGTAGAAGGTTTAGCTTCAAATCCATGCGAAACAAATGATTTAGCTTCAAATACTTGCGGTATAAACGATATAGCTTCAAATGCATTCGAAACAAACTAGTTAGATTCACATTCATTCGAAACACATGATTTAGCTTCAAATCAATGAGAAGTAGAAGGTTTAGCTTCAAATCCATGCGAAACAAATGATTTAGCTTCAAATACCAGCGATATAAATGATTTAGCTTCAACTGGAGGCGAAACAAGCGAGTTAGCTTCACATCCATGCGAAACGAATGATTTAGATCCAAGTACTTGCGATGTAAACGATATAGCATCAAATGCATGCGAAACAAACGAGTTAGCTCACATTCATTCGAAACACATGATTTAGCTTCAAATCTACTCGAAGTAGAAGATTTAGCTTCAAATCCATGCGAAACAAATGATTTAGCTTCAAATACTTGCGATATAAATGATTTAGCTTCAACTGCATGCGAAACAATCGAGTTAGATTCAAATCCATGTGAAACACATGACGAAGCTTCAAATCAGTGCGAGGTAGAAGGGTTACCTTCAGATCCATGCGAAACAAACGAGTTAGCTTCACAGTCATTCGAAACACGTGATTTAGATCCAAATCAATGCGGAGTAGAAGGTTTACCTTCAAATCCATGCGAAACAAACGAGTTAGCTTCACAGTCATTCGAAACACGTGATTTAGCTTCAAATCAATGCGGAGTAGAAGGTTTATCTTCAAATCCATGCGAAACAAATGATTTAGCTTGAAATACTTGCGACATAGACGACTTAGCTTCAACTGGAAGCGAAACAAGCGAGTTAGTTTCTAACTCATGCGAAACACATGATTTAACTTCAAATCCACGAGGAGTAGAAGGTTTAGCTTCAAATCCCTGCGAAACAAATGATTTAGCTTCAAATACTTGCGATATAAATGATTTAGCTTCAACTGGAAGCGAAACAAGCGAGTTAGTTTCTAACTCATGCGAAACACATGATTTAACTTCAAATCCACGCGGAGTAGTAGGTTTAGCTTCAAATCCATGCGAAACAAATGATTTAGCTTCAAATACTTGCGATATAAATGATTTAACTTCAACTGGAAGCGAATCAAGCGAGTTAGCTTCTAAACCATGCGAAACACATGATTTAACTTCTAATCAATCCGGAGTAGAAGGTTTAGCTTCAAATCCATGCGAAACAAATGATTTAGCTTCAAATACTTGCGACATAAATGAATAAGCTTCAACTGGAAGCGAAACATGCGAGTTAGGTTCTAATCTATGCGAAACACATGATTTATCTTCAAAGCAACGCGAAGTAGAAGGTTTAGCTTCAAATCCATGCGAAACAAATGATTCTGCTTCAAATACTAGCGATAAGAAATGATTTAGCTCCAACTGGAAGCGAAACATGCGAGTTAGATTCAAATCCATGCGAAACAAATGATTTAGCTTCAAATACTTGCGCTGTATATGATTTAGCATCAACTGGAAGCGAAACAATCGAGTTAGATTCAAATCCACGCGAAACACATGATTTATCTTCCAAGCAATGCGAAGTAGAAGATTTAGCTTCAAATCCATGCGAAACAAATGATTTAGCTTCAAGTACTAGCGATATAAATGATTTAGCTCCAACTGGAAGCGAAACATGCGAGTTAGCTTCAAATCCATGCGAAACAAATGATTTAGCTTCAAGTACTTGCGATATAAACGATATAGCTTCAAATGCATGCGAAACAAACGAGTTAGCTCACATTCATTCGAAACACATGATTTAGCTTCAAATCTACCCGAAGTAGAAGATTTAGCTTCAAATCCATGCGAAACAAATGATTTAGCTTCAAATACTTGCGATATAAATGATTTAGCTTCAACTGCATGCGAAACAATCGAGTTAGATTCAAATCCTTGCGAAACACATGACGAAGCTTCAAATCAGTGCGAGGTAGAAGGTTTACCTTCAGATCCATGCGAAACAAACGAGTTAGCTTCACAGTCATTCGAAACACGTGATTTAGCTTCAAATCAATGCGGAGTAGAAGGTTTACCTTCAAATCCATGCGAAACAAACGAGTTAGCTTCACAGTCATTCGAAACACGTGATTTAGCTTCAAATCAATGCGGAGTAGAAGGTTTATCTTCAAATCCATGCGAAACAAATGATTTAGCTTGAAATACTTGCGACATAAACGACTTAGCTTCAACTGGAAGCGAAACAAGCGAGTTAGTTTCTAACTCATGTGAAACCCATGATTTAACTTCAAATCCACGAGGAGTAGAAGGTTTAGCTTCAAATCCCTGCGAAACAAATGATTTAGCTTCAAATACTTGCGATATAAATGATTTAGCTTCAACTGGAAGCGAAACAAGCCAGTTAGTTTCTAACTCATGCGAAACACATGATTTAACTTCAAATCCACGCGGAGTAGTAGGTTTAGCTTCAAATCCATGCGAAACAAATGATTTAGCTTCAAATACTTGCGATATAAATGATTTAACTTCAACTGGAAGCGAATCAAGCGAGTTAGCTTCTAAACCGTGCGAAACACATGATTTAACTTCTAATCAATGCGGAGTAGAAGGTTTATCTTCAAATCCATGCGAAACAAATGATTTAGCTTCAAATACTTGCGATATAAATGACTTAGCTTCAACTGCATGCGAAACAATCGAGTTAGATTCAAATCCACGCGAAACACATGACAAAGCTTCAAATCAGTGCGAGGTAGAAGGTTTAGCTTCAAATCCGTGCGAAACAAATGATTTAGCTTCAAATACTTGCGCTGTATATGATTTAGCATCAACTGGAAGCGAAACAATCGAGTTAGATTCAAATCCACGCGAAACACATGATTTATCTTCCAAGCAATGCGAAGTAGAAGATTTAGCTTCAAATCCATGCGAAACAAATGATTTAGCTTCAAGTACTAGCGATATAAATGATTTAGCTCCAACTGGAAGCGAAACATGCGAGTTAGCTTCAAATCCATGCGAAACAAATGATTTAGCTTCAAGTACTTGCGATATAAACGATATAGCTTCAAATGCATGCGAAACAAACGAGTTAGCTCACATTCATTCGAAACACATGATTTAGCTTCAAATCTACTCGAAGTAGAAGATTTAGCTTCAAATCCATGCGAAACAAATGATTTAGCTTCAAATACTTGCGATATAAATGATTTAGCTTCAACTGCATGCGAAACAATCGAGTTAGATTCAAATCCATGCGAAACACATGACAAAGCTTCAAATCAGTGCGAGGTAGAAAGTTTACCTTCAAATCCATGCGAAACAAACGAGTTAGCTTCACAGTCATTCGAAACACGTGATTTAGCTTCAAATCAAAGCGGAGTAGAAGGTTTACCTTCAAATCCATGCGAAACAAACGAGTTAGCTTCACAGTCATTCGAAACACGTGATTTAGCTTCAAATCAATGCGGAGTAGAAGGTTTATCTTCAAATCCATGCGAAACAAATGATTTAGCTTGGAATACTTGCGACATAAACGATTTAGCTTCAAGTGGAAGCGAAACAAGCGAGTTAGTTTCTAACTCATGCGAAACACATGATTTAACTTCAAATCCACGCGGAGTAGAAGGTTTAGCTTCAAATCCATGCGAAACAAATGATTTAGCTTCAAATACTTGCGGTATAAACGATATAGCTTCAAATGCATTCGAAACAAACTAGTTAGATTCACATTCATTCGAAACAAATGATTTAGCTTCAAATCAATGAGAAGTAGAAGATTTAGCTTCAAATCCATGCGAAACAAATGATTTAGCTTCAAATACCAGCGATATAAATGATTTAGCTTCAACTGGAGGCGAAACAAGCGAGTTAGCTTCACATCCATGCGAAACAAATGATTTAGATCCAAGTACTTGCGATGTAAACGATATAGCATCAAATGCATGCGAAACAAACGAGTTAGCTCACATTCATTCGAAACACATGATTTAGCTTCAAATCTACTCGAAGTAGAAGATTTAGCTTCAAATCCATGCGAAACAAATGATTTAGCTTCAAATACTTGCGGTATAAACGATATAGCTTCAAATGCGTTCGAAACAAACTAGTTAGATTCACATTCATTCGAAACACATGATTTAGCTTCAAATCAATGAGAAGTAGAAGGTTTAGCTTCAAATCCATGCGAAACAAATGATTTATCTTCAAATACCAGCGATATAAATGATTTAGCTTCAACTGGAGGCGAAACAAGCGAGTTAGCTTCACATCCATGCGAAACAAATGATTTAGATCCAAGTACTTGCGATGTAAACGATATAGCATCAAATGCATGCGAAACAAACGAGTTAGCTCACATTCATTCGAAACACATGATTTAGCTTCAAATCTACTGGAAGTAGAAGATTTAGCTTCAAATCCATGCGAAACAAATGATTTAGCTTCAAATACTTGCGATATAAATGATTTAGCTTCAACTGCATGCGAAACAATCGAGTTAGATTCAAATCCATGCGAAACACATGACGAAGCTTCAAATCAGTGCGAGGTAGAAGGTTTACCTTCAGATCCATGCGAAACAAACGAGTTAGCTTCACAGTCATTCGAAACACGTGATTTAGCTTCAAATCAATGCGGAGTAGAAGGTTTACCTTCAAATCCATGCGAAACAAACGAGTTAGCTTCACAGTCATTCGAAACACGTGATTTAGCTTCAAATCAATGCCGAGTAGAAGGTTTATCTTCAAATCCATGCGAAACAAATGATTTAGCTTGAAATACTTGCGACATAAACGACTTAGCTTCAACTGGAAGCGAAACAAGCGAGTTAGTTTCTAACTCATGCGAAACACATGATTTAACTTCAAATCCACAAGGAGTAGAAGGTTTAGCTTCAAATCCCTGCGAAACAAATGATTTAGCTTCAAATACTTGCGATATAAATGATTTAGCTTCAACTGGAAGCGAAACAAGCGAGTTAGTTTCTAACTCATGCGAAACACATGATTTAACTTCAAATCCACGCGGAGTAGTAGGTTTAGCTTCAAATCCATGCGAAACAAATGATTTAGCTTCAAATACTTGCGATATAAATGATTTAACTTCAACTGGAAGCGAATCTCGCGAGTTAGCTTCTAAACCATGCGAAACACATGATTTAACTTGTAATCAATCCGGAGTAGAAGGTTTAGCTTCAAATCCATGCGAAACAAATGATTTAGCTTCAAATACTTGCGACATAAATGAATAAGCTTCAACTGGAAGCGAAACATGCGAGTTAGGTTCTAATCTATGCGAAACACATGATTTATCTTCAAAGCAACGCGAAGTAGAAGGTTTAGCTTCAAATCCATGCGAAACAAATGATTCTGCTTCAAATACTAGCGATAAGAAATGACTTAGCTCCAACTGGAAGCGAAACATGCGAGTTAGATTCAAATCCATGCGAAACAAATGATTTAGCTTCAAATACTTGCGATATAAATGACTTAGCTTCAACTGGATGCGAAACAATCGAGTTAGATTCAAATCCACGCGAAACACATGACAAAGCTTCAAATCAGTGCGAGGTAGAAGGTTTAGCTTCAAATCCGTGCGACACAAATGATTTAGCTTCAAATACTTGCGCTGTATATGATTTAGCATCAACTGGAAGCGAAACAATCGAGTTAGATTCAAATCCACGCGAAACACATGATTTATCTTCCAAGCAATGCGAAGTAGAAGATTTAGCTTCAAATCCATGCGAAACAAATGATTTAGCTTCAAGTACTAGCGATATAAATGATTTAGCTCCAACTGGAAGCGAAACATGCGAGTTAGCTTCAAATCCATGCGAAACAAATGATTTAGCTTCAAGTACTTGCGATATAAACGATATAGCTTCAAATGCATGCGAAACAAACGAGTTAGCTCACATTCATTCGAAACACATGATTTAGCTTCAAATCTACTCGAAGTAGAAGATTCAGCTTCAAATCCATGCGAAACAAATGATTTAGCTTCAAATACTTGCGATATAAATGATTTAGCTTCAACTGCATGCGAAACAATCGAGTTAGAATCAAATCCATGCGAAACACATGACAAAGCTTCAAATCAGTGCGAGGTAGAAGGTTTACCTTCAAATCCATGCGAAACAAACGAGTTAGCTTCACAGTCATTCGAAACACGTGATTTAGCTTCAAATCAATGCGGAGTAGAAGGTTTACCTTCAAATCCATGCGAAACAAATGATTTAGCTTCAAATACTTGCGACATAAATGAATTAGCTTCAACTGGAAGCGAAACATGCGAGTTAGGTTCTAATCTATGCGAAACACATGATTTATCTTCAAAGCAACGCGAAGTAGAAGGTTTAGCTTCAAATCCATGCGAAACAAATGATTCTGCTTCAAATACTAGCGATAAGAAATGACTTAGCTCCAACTGGAAGCGAAACATGCGAGTTAGATTCAAATCCATGCGAAACAAATGATTTAGCTTCAAATACTTGCGATATAAATGACTTAGCTTCAACTGCATGCGAAACAATCGAGTTAGATTCAAATCCACGCGAAACACATGACAAAGCTTCAAATCAGTGCGAGGTAGAAGGTTTAGCTTCAAATCCGTGCGAAACAAATGATTTAGCTTCAAATACTTGCGCTGTATATGATTTAGCATCAACTGGAAGCGAAACAATCGAGTTAGATTCAAATCCACGCGAAACACATGATTTATCTTCCAAGCAATGCGAAGTAGAAGATTTAGCTTCAAATCCATGCGAAACAAATGATTTAGCTTCAAGTACTAGGGATATAAATGATTTAGCTCCAACTGGAAGCGAAACATGCGAGTTAGCTTCAAATCCATGCGAAACAAATGATTTAGCTTCAAGTACTTGCGATATAAACGATATAGCTTCAAATGCATGCGAAACAAACGAGTTAGCACACATTCATTCGAAACACATGATTTAGCTTCAAATCTACTAGAAGTAGAAGATTTAGCTTCAAATCCATGCGAAACAAATGATTTAGCTTCAAATACTTGCGATATAAATGATTTAGCTTCAACTACATGCGAAACAATCGAGTTAGATTCAAATCCATGCGAAACACATGACAAAGCTTCAAATCAGTGCGAGGTAGAAGGATTACCTTCAAATCCATGCGAAACAAACGAGTTAGCTTCACAGTCATTCGAAACACGTGATTAAGCTTCAAATCAATGCGGAGTAGAAGGTTTACCTTCAAATCCATGCGAAACAAACGAGTTAGCTTCACAGTCATTCGAAACACGTGATTTAGCTTCAAATCAATGCGGAGTAGAAGGTTTATCTTCAAATCCATGCGAAACAAATGATTTAGCTTGAAATACTTGCGACATAAACGACTTAGCTTCAACTGGAAGCGAAACAAGCGAGTTAGTTTCTAACTCATGCGAAACACATGATTTAACTTCAAATCCACGCGGAGTAGAAGGTTCAGCTTCAAATCCATGCGAAACAAATGATTTAGCTTCAAATACTTGCGATACAAATGATTTAGATTCAACTGCATGCGAAACAAACGAGTTAGCTTCACGGTCATTCGAAACACATGATTTAGCTTCAAATCCATGCGAAACAAATTATTTAGCTTCAAATAGTTGCGATAGAAATGATTTAGCTTCAACTAGAAGCGAATCAAGCGAGTTAGCTTCTCATCCATGCGAAACAAATGATTTAGCTTCAAATACTTGCGATATAAATGATTTAACTTCAACTGGAAGCGAAACAAGCGAGTTAGGTTCTAATCTATGCGAAACACATGATTTATCTTCAAAGCAACGCGAAGTAGAAGGTTTAGCTTCAAATCCATGCGAAACAAATGATTCTGCTTCAAATACTAGCGATAAGAAAGGATTTAGCTCCAACTGGAAGCGAAACATGCGAGTTAGATTCAAATCCATGCGAAACAAATGATTTACCTTCAAATACTTGCGATATAAATGACTTAGCTTCAACTGCATGCGAAACAATCGAGTTAGATTCAAATCCACGCGAAAGACATGACAAAGCTTCAAATCAGTGCGAGGTAGAAGGTTTAGCTTCAAATCCGTGCGAAACAAATGATTTAGCTTCAAATACTTGCGATATAAACGATATAGCTTCAAATGCATGCGAAACAAACGAGTTAGCTCACATTCATTCGAAACACATGATTTAGCTTCAAATCTACTCGAAGTAGAAGATTTAGCTTCAAATCCATGCGAAACAAATGATTTAGCTTCAAATACTTGCGATATAAATGATTTAGCGTCAACTGCATGCGAAACAATCGAGTTAGATTCAAATCCATGCGAAACACATGACAAAGCTTCAAATCAGTGCGAGGTAGAAGGATTACCTTCAAATCCATGCGAAACAAACGAGTTAGCTTCACAGTCATTCGAAACACGTGATTAAGCTTCAAATCAATGCGGAGTAGAAGGTTTACCTTCAAATCCATGCGAAACAAACGAGTTAGCTTCACAGTCATTCGAAACACGTGATTTAGCTTCAAATCAATGCGGAGTAGAAGGTTTATCTTCAAATCCATGCGAAACAAATGATTTAGCTTGAAATACTTGCGACATAAACGACTTAGCTTCAACTGGAAGCGAAACAAGCGAGTTAGTTTCTAACTCATGCGAAACACATGATTTAACTTCAAATCCACGCGGAGTAGAAGGTTCAGCTTCAAATCCATGCGAAACAAATGATTTAGCTTCAAATACTTGCGATACAAATGATTTAGATTCAACTGCATGCGAAACAAACGAGTTAGCTTCACGGTCATTCGAAACACATGATTTAGCTTCAAATCCATGCGAAACAAATTATTTAGCTTCAAATAGTTGCGATAGAAATGATTTAGCTTCAACTAGAAGCGAATCAAGCGAGTTAGCTTCTCATCCATGCGAAACAAATGATTTAGCTTCAAATACTTGCGATATAAATGATTTAACTTCAACTGGAAGCGAAACAAGCGAGTTAGGTTCTAATCTATGCGAAACACATGATTTATCTTCAAAGCAACGCGAAGTAGAAGGTTTAGCTTCAAATCCATGCGAAACAAATGATTCTGCTTCAAATACTAGCGATAAGAAAGGATTTAGCTCCAACTGGAAGCGAAACATGCGAGTTAGATTCAAATCCATGCGAAACAAATGATTTACCTTCAAATACTTGCGATATAAATGACTTAGCTTCAACTGCATGCGAAACAATCGAGTTAGATTCAAATCCACGCGAAAGACATGACAAAGCTTCAAATCAGTGCGAGGTAGAAGGTTTAGCTTCAAATCCGTGCGAAACAAATGATTTAGCTTCAAATACTTGCGATATAAACGATATAGCTTCAAATGCATGCGAAACAAACGAGTTAGCTCACATTCATTCGAAACACATGATTTAGCTTCAAATCTACTCGAAGTAGAAGATTTAGCTTCAAATCCATGCGAAACAAATGATTTAGCTTCAAATACTTGCGATATAAATGATTTAGCGTCAACTGCATGCGAAACAATCGAGTTAGATTCAAATCCATGCGAAACACATGACAAAGCTTCAAATCAGTGCGAGGTAGAAGGTTTACCTTCAAATCCATGCGAAACAAACGAGTTAGCTTCACAGTCATTCGAAACACGTGATTTAGCTTCAAATCAATGCGGAGTAGAAAGTTTACCTCCAAATCCATGCGAAACAAACGAGTTAGCTTCACAGTCATTCGAAACACGTGATTTAGCTTCAAATCAATGCGGAGTAGAAGGTTTATCTTCAAATCCATGCGAAACAAATGATTTAGCTTGAAATACTTTCGACATAAATGATTTAGCTTCAACTGGAAGCGAAATATGCGAGTTAGTTTGTAACTCATGCGAAACACATGATTTAACTTCAAATCCACGCGGAGTAGAAGGTTTAGCTTCAAATCCATGCGAAACAAATGATTTAGCTTCAAATACTTGCGGTATAAACGATATAGCTTCAAATGCATTCGAAACAAACTAGTTAGATTCACATTCATTCGAAACACATGATTTAGCTTCAAATCAATGAGAAGTAGAAGGTTTAGCTTCAAATCCATGCGAAACAAATGATTTAGCTTCAAATACCAGCGATATAAATGATTTAGCTTCAACTGGAGGCGAAACAAGCGAGTTAGCTTCACATCCATGCGAAACAAATGATTTAGATCCAAGTACTTGCGATGTAAACGATATAGCATCAAATGCATGCGAAACAAACGAGTTAGCTCACATTCATTCGAAACACATGATTTAGCTTCAAATCTACTCGAAGTAGAAGATTTAGCTTCAAATCCATCCGAAACAAATGATTTAGCTTCAAATAGTTGCGGTATAAACGATATAGCTTCAAATGCATTCGAAACAATCGAGTTATATTCAAATTCATGCGAAACACATGACAAAGCTTCAAATCAGTGCGAGGTAGAAGGTTTACCTTCAAATCCATGCGAAACAAACGAGTTAGCTTCACAGTCATTCGAAACACGTGATTTAGCTTCAAATCAATGCGGAGTAGAAGGTTTACCTTCAAATCCATTCGAAACAAACGAGTTAGCTTCACAGTCATTCGAAACACGTGATTTAGCTTCAAATCAATGCGGAGTAGAAGGTTTATCTTCAAATCCATGCGAAACAAATGATTTAGCTTGAAATACTTGCGACATATACGACTTAGCTTCAACTGGAAGCGAAACAAGCGAGTTAGTTTCTAACTCATGCGAAACACATGATTTAACTTCAAATCCACGCGGAGTAGAAGGTTTAGCTTCAAATCCATGCGAAACAAATGATTTAGCTTCAAATACTTGCGGTATAAACGATATAGCTTCAAATGCATTCGAAACAAACTAGTTAGATTCACATTCATTCGAAACACATGATTTAGCTTCAAATCAATGAGAAGTAGAAGGTTTAGCTTCAAATCCATGCGAAACAAATGATTTAGCTTCAAATACCAGCGATATATATGATTTAGCTTCAACTGGAGGCGAAACAAGCGAGTCAGCTTCACATCCATGCGAAACAAATGATTTAGCTTCAAATACTTGCGATATAAATGATTTAGCTTCAACTGCATGCAAAACAATCGAGTTAGATTCAAATCCATGCGAAACACATGACAAAGCTTCAAATCAGTGCGAGGTAGAAGGTTTACCTTCAAATCCATGCGAAACAAACGAGTTAGCTTCACAGTCATTCGAAACACGTGATTTAGCTTCAAATCAATGCGGAGTAGAAGGTTTATCTTCAAATCCATTGCGAAACAAATGATTTAGCTTGAAATACTTGCGACATAAATGATTTAGCTTCAACTGGAAGCGAAACAGGCGAGTTAGTTTCTAACTCATGCGAAACACATGATTTAACTTCAAATCCACGCGGAGTAGAAGGTTTAGCTTCAAATCCATGCGAAACAAATGATTTAGCTTCAAATACTTGCGACATAATTGAATTAGCTTCAACTGGAAGCGAAACAAGCGAGTTAGCTTCTAATCCATGCGAAACAAATGATTTAGCTTCAAATACTTGCGCTGTATATGATTTAGCATCAACTGGAAGCGAAACAATTGAGTTAGATTCAAATCCACGCGAAACACATGATTTATCTTCCAAGCAATGCGAAGTAGAAGATTTAGCTTCAAATCCATGCGAAACAAATGATTTAGCTTCAAGTACTTGCGATATAAACGATATAGCTTCAAATGCATGCGAAACAAACGAGTTAGCTCACATTCATTCGAAACACATGATTTAGCTTCAAATCTACTCGAAGTAGAAGATTTAGCTTCAAATCCATGCGAAACAAATGATTTAGCTTCAAATACTTGCGATATAAATGATTTAGCTTCAACTGCATGCGAAACAATCGAGTTAGATTCAAATCCTTGCGAAACACATGATTTATCTTCAAAGCAACGCGAAGTAGAAGGTTTAGCTTCAAATCCATGCGAAACAAATGATTCTGCTTCAAATACTAGCGATAAGAAATGATTTAGCTCCAACTGGAAGCGAAACATGCGAGTTAGATTCAAATCCATGCGAAACACGTGATTTAGCTTCAAATCAATGTGGAGTAGAAGGTTTACCTTCAAATCCATGCGAAACAAACGAGTTAGCTTCACAGTCATTCGAAACACGTGATTTAGCTTCAAATCAATGCGGAGTAGAAGGTTTATCTTCAAATCCATGCGAAACAAATGATTTAGCTTGAAATACTTGCGACATAAACGACTTAGCTTCAACTGGAAGCGAAACAAGCGAGTTAGTTTCTAACTCATGCGAAACACATGATTTAACTTCAAATCCACGAGGAGTAGAAGGTTTAGCTTCAAATCCCTGCGAAACAAATGATTTAGCTTCAAATACTTGCGATATAAATGATTTAGCTTCAACTGGAAGCGAAACAAGCGAGTTAGTTTCTAACTCATGCGAAACACATGATTTAACTTCAAATCCACGCGGAGTAGTAGGTTTAGCTTCAAATCCATGCGACACAAATGATTTAGCTTCAAATACCAGCGATATATATGATTTAGCTTCAACTGGAGGCGAAACAAGCGAGTCAGCTTCACATCCATGCGAAACAAATGATTTAGCTTCAAATACTTGCGATATAAATGATTTAGCTTCAACTGCATGCAAAACAATCGAGTTAGATTCAAATCCATGCGAAACACATGACAAAGCTTCAAATCAGTGCGAGGTAGAAGGTTTACCTTCAAATCCATGCGAAACAAACGAGTTAGCTTCACAGTCATTCGAAACACGTGATTTAGCTTCAAATCAATGCGGAGTAGAAGGTTTATCTTCAAATCCATTGCGAAACAAATGATTTAGCTTGAAATACTTGCGACATAAATGATTTAGCTTCAACTGGAAGCGAAACAGGCGAGTTAGTTTCTAACTCATGCGAAACACATGATTTAACTTCAAATCCACGCGGAGTAGAAGGTTTAGCTTCAAATCCATGCGAAACAAATGATTTAGCTTCAAATACTTGCGACATAATTGAATTAGCTTCAACTGGAAGCGAAACAAGCGAGTTAGCTTCTAATCCATGCGAAACAAATGATTTAGCTTCAAATACTTGCGCTGTATATGATTTAGCATCAACTGGAAGCGAAACAATTGAGTTAGATTCAAATCCACGCGAAACACATGATTTATCTTCCAAGCAATGCGAAGTAGAAGATTTAGCTTCAAATCCATGCGAAACAAATGATTTAGCTTCAAGTACTTGCGATATAAACGATATAGCTTCAAATGCATGCGAAACAAACGAGTTAGCTCACATTCATTCGAAACACATGATTTAGCTTCAAATCTACTCGAAGTAGAAGATTTAGCTTCAAATCCATGCGAAACAAATGATTTAGCTTCAAATACTTGCGATATAAATGATTTAGCTTCAACTGCATGCGAAACAATCGAGTTAGATTCAAATCCTTGCGAAACACATGATTTATCTTCAAAGCAACGCGAAGTAGAAGGTTTAGCTTCAAATCCATGCGAAACAAATGATTCTGCTTCAAATACTAGCGATAAGAAATGATTTAGCTCCAACTGGAAGCGAAACATGCGAGTTAGATTCAAATCCATGCGAAACACGTGATTTAGCTTCAAATCAATGTGGAGTAGAAGGTTTACCTTCAAATCCATGCGAAACAAACGAGTTAGCTTCACAGTCATTCGAAACACGTGATTTAGCTTCAAATCAATGCGGAGTAGAAGGTTTATCTTCAAATCCATGCGAAACAAATGATTTAGCTTGAAATACTTGCGACATAAACGACTTAGCTTCAACTGGAAGCGAAACAAGCGAGTTAGTTTCTAACTCATGCGAAACACATGATTTAACTTCAAATCCACGAGGAGTAGAAGGTTTAGCTTCAAATCCCTGCGAAACAAATGATTTAGCTTCAAATACTTGCGATATAAATGATTTAGCTTCAACTGGAAGCGAAACAAGCGAGTTAGTTTCTAACTCATGCGGAACACATGATTTAACTTCAAATCCACGCGGAGTAGTAGGTTTAGCTTCAAATCCATGCGACACAAATGATTTAGCTTCAAATACTTGCGACATAAATGAATAAGCTTCAACTGGAAGCGAAACATGCGAGTTAGGTTCTAATCTATGCGAAACACATGATTTATCTTCAAAGCAACGCGAAGTAGAAGGTTTAGCTTCAAATCCATGCGAAACAAATGATTCTGCTTCAAATACTAGCGATAAGAAATGATTTAGCTCCAACTGGAAGCGAAACATGCGAGTTAGATTCAAATCCATGCGAAACAAATGATTTAGCTTCAAATACTTGCGCTGTATATGATTTAGCATCAACTGGAAGCGAAACAAGCGAGTTAGATTCAAATCCACGCGAAACACATGATTTATCTTCCAAGCAATGCGAAGTAGAAGATTTAGCTTCAAATCCATGCGAAACAAATGATTTAGCTTCAAGTACTAGCGATATAAATGATTTAGCTCCAACTGGAAGCGAAACATGCGAGTTAGCTTCAAATCCATGCGAAACGAATGATTTAGCTTCAAGTACTTGCGATATAAACGATATAGCTTCAAATGCATGCGAAACAAACGAGTTAGCTCACATTCATTCGAAACACATGATTTAGCTTCAAATCTACTCGAAGTAGAAGATTTAGCTTCAAATCCATGCGAAACAAATGATTTAGCTTCAAATACTTGCGATATAAATGATTTAGCTTCAACTGCATGCGAAACAATCGAGTTAGATTCAAATCCTTGCGAAACACATGACGAAGCTTCAAATCAGTGCGAGGTAGAAGGTTTACCTTCAGATCCATGCGAAACAAACGAGTTAGCTTCACAGTCAGTCGAAACACGTGATTTAGCTTCAAATCAATGCGGAGTAGAAGGTTTATCTTCAAATCCATGCGAAACAAATGATTTAGCTTGAAATAGTTGCGACATAAACGACTTAGCTTCAACTGGAAGCGAAACAAGCGAGTTAGTTTCTAACTCATGCGAAACACATGATTTAACTTCAAATCCACGAGGAGTAGAAGGTTTAGCTTCAAATCCCTGCGAAACAAATGATTTAGCTTCAAATACTTGCGATATAAATGATTTAGCTTCAACTGGAAGCGAAACAAGCGAGTTAGTTTCTAACTCATGCGAAACACATGATTTAACTTCAAATCCACGCGGAGTAGTAGGTTTAGCTTCAAATCCATGCGAAACAAATGATTTAGCTTCAAATACTTGCGATATAAATGATTTAACTTCAACTGGAAGCGAATCAAGCGAGTTAGCTTCTAAACCATGCGAAACACATGATTTAACTTCTAATCAATGCGGAGTAGAAGGTTTATCTTCAAATCCATGCGAAACAAATGATTTAGCTTCAAATACTTGCGATATAAATGATTTAGCTTCAACTGCATGCAAAACAATCGAGTTAGATTCAAATCCATGCGAAACACATGACAAAGCTTCAAATCAGTGCGAGGTAGAAGGTTTACCTTCAAATCCATGCGAAACAAACGAGTTAGCTTCACAGTCATTCGAAACACGTGATTTAGCTTCAAATCAATGCGGAGTAGAAGGTTTATCTTCAAATCCATTGCGAAACAAATGATTTAGCTTGAAATACTTGCGACATAAATGATTTAGCTTCAACTGGAAGCGAAACAGGCGAGTTAGTTTCTAACTCATGCGAAACACATGATTTAACTTCAAATCCACGCGGAGTAGAAGGTTTAGCTTCAAATCCATGCGGAACAAATGATTTAGCTTCAAATACTTGCGACATAATTGAATTAGCTTCAACTGGAAGCGAAACAAGCGAGTTAGCTTCTAATCCATGCGAAACAAATGATTTAGCTTCAAATACTTGCGCTGTATATGATTTAGCATCAACTGGAAGCGAAACAATTGAGTTAGATTCAAATCCACGCGAAACACATGATTTATCTTCCAAGCAATGCGAAGTAGAAGATTTAGCTTCAAATCCATGCGAAACAAATGATTTAGCTTCAAGTACTTGCGATATAAACGATATAGCTTCAAATGCATGCGAAACAAACGAGTTAGCTCACATTCATTCGAAACACATGATTTAGCTTCAAATCTACTCGAAGTAGAAGATTTAGCTTCAAATCCATGCGAAACAAATGATTTAGCTTCAAATACTTGCGATATAAATGATTTAGCTTCAACTGCATGCGAAACAATCGAGTTAGATTCAAATCCTTGCGAAACACATGATTTATCTTCAAAGCAACGCGAAGTAGAAGGTTTAGCTTCAAATCCATGCGAAACAAATGATTCTGCTTCAAATACTAGCGATAAGAAATGATTTAGCTCCAACTGGAAGCGAAACATGCGAGTTAGATTCAAATCCATGCGAAACACGTGATTTAGCTTCAAATCAATGTGGAGTAGAAGGTTTACCTTCAAATCCATGCGAAACAAACGAGTTAGCTTCACAGTCATTCGAAACACGTGATTTAGCTTCAAATCAATGCGGAGTAGAAGGTTTATCTTCAAATCCATGCGAAACAAATGATTTAGCTTGAAATACTTGCGACATGAACGACTTAGCTTCAACTGGAAGCGAAACAAGCGAGTTAGTTTCTAACTCATGCGAAACACATGATTTAACTTCAAATCCACGAGGAGTAGAAGGTTTAGCTTCAAATCCCTGCGAAACAAATGATTTAGCTTCAAATACTTGCGATATAAATGATTTAGCTTCAACTGGAAGCGAAACAAGCGAGTTAGTTTCTAACTCATGCGAAACACATGATTTAACTTCAAATCCACGCGGAGTAGTAGGTTTAGCTTCAAATCCATGCGACACAAATGATTTAGCTTCAAATACTTGCGACATAAATGAATAAGCTTCAACTGGAAGCGAAACATGCGAGTTAGGTTCTAATCTATGCGAAACACATGATTTATCTTCAAAGCAACGCGAAGTAGAAGGTTTAGCTTCAAATCCATGCGAAACAAATGATTCTGCTTCAAATACTAGCGATAAGAAATGATTTAGCTCCAACTGGAAGCGAAACATGCGAGTTAGATTCAAATCCATGCGAAACAAATGATTTAGCTTCAAATACTTGCGCTGTATATGATTTAGCATCAACTGGAAGCGAAACAAGCGAGTTAGATTCAAATCCACGCGAAACACATGATTTATCTTCCAAGCAATGCGAAGTAGAAGATTTAGCTTCAAATCCATGCGAAACAAATGATTTAGCTTCAAGTACTAGCGATATAAATGATTTAGCTCCAACTGGAAGCGAAACATGCGAGTTAGCTTCAAATCCATGCGAAACGAATGATTTAGCTTCAAGTACTTGCGATATAAACGATATAGCTTCAAATGCATGCGAAACAAACGAGTTAGCTCACATTCATTCGAAACACATGATTTAGCTTCAAATCTACTCGAAGTAGAAGATTTAGCTTCAAATCCATGCGAAACAAATGATTTAGCTTCAAATACTTGCGATATAAATGATTTAGCTTCAACTGCATGCGAAACAATCGAGTTAGATTCAAATCCTTGCGAAACACATGGCGAAGCTTCAAATCAGTGCGAGGTAGAAGGTTTACCTTCAGATCCATGCGAAACAAACGAGTTAGCTTCACAGTCAGTCGAAACACGTGATTTAGCTTCAAATCAATGCGGAGTAGAAGGTTTATCTTCAAATCCATGCGAAACAAATGATTTAGCTTGAAATAGTTGCGACATAAACGACTTAGCTTCAACTGGAAGCGAAACAAGCGAGTTAGTTTCTAACTCATGCGAAACACATGATTTAACTTCAAATCCACGAGGAGTAGAAGGTTTAGCTTCAAATCCCTGCGAAACAAATGATTTAGCTTCAAATACTTGCGATATAAATGATTTAGCTTCAACTGGAAGCGAAACAAGCGAGTTAGTTTCTAACTCATGCGAAACACATGATTTAACTTCAAATCCACGCGGAGTAGTAGGTTTAGCTTCAAATCCATGCGAAACAAATGATTTAGCTTCAAATACTTGCGATATAAATGATTTAACTTCAACTGGAAGCGAATCAAGCGAGTTAGCTTCTAAACCATGCGAAACACATGATTTAACTTCTAATCAATGCGGAGTAGAAGGTTTATCTTCAAATCCATGCGAAACAAATGATTTAGCTTCAAATACTTGCGATATAAATGATTTAGCTTCAACTGCATGCAAAACAATCGAGTTAGATTCAAATCCATGCGAAACACATGACAAAGCTTCAAATCAGTGCGAGGTAGAAGGTTTACCTTCAAATCCATGCGAAACAAACGAGTTAGCTTCACAGTCATTCGAAACACGTGATTTAGCTTCAAATCAATGCGGAGTAGAAGGTTTATCTTCAAATCCATTGCGAAACAAATGATTTAGCTTGAAATACTTGCGACATAAATGATTTAGCTTCAACTGGAAGCGAAACAGGCGAGTTAGTTTCTAACTCATGCGAAACACATGATTTAACTTCAAATCCACGCGGAGTAGAAGGTTTAGCTTCAAATCCATGCGAAACAAATGATTTAGCTTCAAATACTTGCGACATAATTGAATTAGCTTCAACTGGAAGCGAAACAAGCGAGTTAGCTTCTAATCCATGCGAAACAAATGATTTAGCTTCAAATACTTGCGCTGTATATGATTTAGCATCAACTGGAAGCGAAACAATTGAGTTAGATTCAAATCCACGCGAAACACATGATTTATCTTCCAAGCAATGCGAAGTAGAAGATTTAGCTTCAAATCCATGCGAAACAAATGATTTAGCTTCAAGTACTTGCGATATAAACGATATAGCTTCAAATGCATGCGAAACAAACGAGTTAGCTCACATTCATTCGAAACACATGATTTAGCTTCAAATCTACTCGAAGTAGAAGATTTAGCTTCAAATCCATGCGAAACAAATGATTTAGCTTCAAATACTTGCGAGATAAATGATTTAGCTTCAACTGCATGCGAAACAATCGAGTTAGATTCAAATCCTTGCGAAACACATGATTTATCTTCAAAGCAACGCGAAGTAGAAGGTTTAGCTTCAAATCCATGCGAAACAAATGATTCTGCTTCAAATACTAGCGATAAGAAATGATTTAGCTCCAACTGGAAGCGAAACATGCGAGTTAGATTCAAATCCATGCGAAACACGTGATTTAGCTTCAAATCAATGTGGAGTAGAAGGTTTACCTTCAAATGCATGCGAAACAAACGAGTTAGCTTCACAGTCATTCGAAACACGTGATTTAGCTTCAAATCAATGCGGAGTAGAAGGTTTATCTTCAAATCCATGCGAAACAAATGATTTAGCTTGAAATACTTGCGACATAAACGACTTAGATTCAACTGGAAGCGAAACAAGCGAGTTAGTTTCTAACTCATGCGAAACACATGATTTAACTTCAAATCCACGAGGAGTAGAAGGTTTAGCTTCAAATCCCTGCGAAACAAATGATTTAGCTTCAAATACTTGCGATATAAATGATTTAGCTTCAACTGGAAGCGAAACAAGCGAGTTAGTTTCTAACTCATGCGAAACACATGATTTAACTTCAAATCCACGCGGAGTAGTAGGTTTAGCTTCAAATCCATGCGACACAAATGATTTAGCTTCAAATACTTGCGACATAAATGAATAAGCTTCAACTGGAAGCGAAACATGCGAGTTAGGTTCTAATCTATGCGAAACACATGATTTATCTTCAAAGCAACGCGAAGTAGAAGGTTTAGCTTCAAATCCATGCGAAACAAATGATTCTGCTTCAAATACTAGCGATAAGAAATGATTTAGCTCCAACTGGAAGCGAAACATGCGAGTTAGATTCAAATCCATGCGAAACAAATGATTTAGCTTCAAATACTTGCGCTGTATATGATTTAGCATCAACTGGAAGCGAAACAAGCGAGTTAGATTCAAATCCACGCGAAACACATGATTTATCTTCCAAGCAATGCGAAGTAGAAGATTCAGCTTCAAATCCATGCGAAACAAATGATTTAGCTTCAAGTACTAGCGATATAAATGATTTAGCTCCAACTGGAAGCGAAACATGCGAGTTAGCTTCAAATCCATGCGAAACGAATGATTTAGCTTCAAGTACTTGCGATATAAACGATATAGCTTCAAATGCATGCGAAACAAACGAGTTAGCTCACATTCATTCGAAACACATGATTTAGCTTCAAATCTACTCGAAGTAGAAGATTTAGCTTCAAATCCATGCGAAACAAATGATTTAGCTTCAAATACTTGCGATATAAATGATTTAGCTTCAACTGCATGCGAAACAATCGAGTTAGATTCAAATCCTTGCGAAACACATGACGAAGCTTCAAATCAGTGCGAGGTAGAAGGTTTACCTTCAGATCCATGCGAAACAAACGAGTTAGCTTCACAGTCAGTCGAAACACGTGATTTAGCTTCAAATCAATGCGGAGTAGAAGGTTTATCTTCAAATCCATGCGAAACAAATGATTTAGCTTGAAATAGTTGCGACATAAACGACTTAGCTTCAACTGGAAGCGAAACAAGCGAGTTAGTTTCTAACTCATGCGAAACACATGATTTAACTTCAAATCCACGAGGAGTAGAAGGTTTAGCTTCAAATCCCTGCGAAACAAATGATTTAGCTTCAAATACTTGCGATATAAATGATTTAGCTTCAACTGGAAGCGAATCAAGCGAGTTAGCTTCTAAACCATGCGAAACACATGATTTAACTTCTAATCAATGCGGAGTAGAAGGTTTATCTTCAAATCCATGCGAAACAAATGATTTAGCTTCAAATACTTGCGATATAAATGACTTAGCTTCAACTGCATGCGAAACAATCGAGTTAGATTCAAATCCACGCGAAACACATGACAAAGCTTCACATCAGTGCGAGGTAGAAGGTTTAGCTTCAAATCCGTGCGAAACAAATGATTTAGCTTCAAATACTTGCGCTGTATATGATTTAGTATCAACTGGAAGCGAAACAATCGAGTTAGATTCAAATCCACGCGAAACACATGATTTATCTTCCAAGCAATGCGAAGTAGAAGATTTAGCTTCAAATCCATGCGAAACAAATGATTTAGCTTCAAGTACTAGCGATATAAATGATTTAGCTCCAACTGGAAGCGAAACATGCGAGTTAGCTTCAAATCCATGCGAAACAAATGATTTAGCTTCAAGTACTTGCGATATAAACGATATAGCTTCAAATGCATGCGAAACAAACGAGTTAGCTCACATTCATTCGAAACACATGATTTAGCTTCAAATCTACTCGAAGTAGAAGATTTAGCTTCAAATCCATGCGAAACAAATGATTTAGCTTCAAATACTTGCGATATAAATGATTTAGCTTCAACTGCATGCGAAACAATCGAGTTAGATTCAAATCCTTGCGAAACACATGACGAAGCTTCAAATCAGTGCGAGGTAGAAGGTTTACCTTCAGATCCATGCGAAACAAACGAGTTAGCTTCACAGTCATTCGAAACACGTGATTTAGCTTCAAATCAATGCGGAGTAGAAGGTTTACCTTCGAATCCATGCGAAACAAACGAGTTAGCTTCACAGTCATTCGAAACACGTGATTTAGCTTCAAATCAATGCGGAGTAGAAGGTTTATCTTCAAATCCATGCGAAACAAATGATTTAGCTTGAAATAGTTGCGACATAAACGACTTAGCTTCAACTGGAAGCGAAACAAGCGAGTTAGTTTCTAACTCATGCGAAACACATGATTTAACTTCAAATCCACGAGGAGTAGAAGGTTTAGCTTCAAATCCCTGCGAAACAAATGATTTAGCTTCAAATACTTGCGATATAAATGATTTAGCTTCAACTGGAAGCGAAACAAGCGAGTTAGTTTCTAACTCATGCGAAACACATGATTTAACTTCAAATCCACGCGGAGTAGTAGGTTTAGCTTCAAATCCATGCGAAACAAATGATTTAGCTTCAAATACTTGCGATATAAATGATTTAACTTCAACTGGAAGCGAATCAAGCGAGTTAGCTTCTAAACCATGCGAAACACATGATTTAACTTCTAATCAATGCGGAGTAGAAGGTTTATCTTCAAATCCATGCGAAACAAATGATTTAGCTTCAAATACTTGCGATATAAATGACTTAGCTTCAACTGCATGCGAAACAATCGAGTTAGATTCAAATCCACGCGAAACACATGACAAAGCTTCAAATCAGTGCGAGGTAGAAGGTTTAGCTTCAAATCCGTGCGAAACAAATGATTTAGCTTCAAATACTTGCGCTGTATATGATTTAGCATCAACTGGAAGCGAAACAATCGAGTTAGATTCAAATCCACGCGAAACACATGATTTATCTTCCAAGCAATGCGAAGTAGAAGATTTAGCTTCAAATCCATGCGAAACAAATGATTTAGCTTCAAGTACTAGCGATATAAATGATTTAGCTCCAACTGGAAGCGAAACATACGAGTTAGCTTCAAATCCATGCGAAACAAATGATTTAGCTTCAAGTACTTGCGATATAAACGATATAGCTTCAAATGCATGCGAAACAAACGAGTTAGCTCACATTTATTCGAAACACATGATTTAGCTTCAAATCTACTCGAAGTAGAAGATTTAGCTTCAAATCCATGCGAATCAAATGATTTAGCTTCAAATACTTGCGATATAAATGATTTAGCTTCAACTGCATGCGAAACAATCGAGTTAGATTCAAATCCATGCGAAACACATGACAAAGCTTCAAATCAGTGCGAGGTAGAAAGTTTACCTTCAAATCCATGCGAAACAAACGAGTTAGCTTCACAGTCATTCGAAACACGTGATTTAGCTTCAAATCAATGCCGAGTAGAAGGTTTACCTTCAAATCCATGCGAAACAAACGAGTTAGCTTCACAGTCATTCGAAACACGTGATTTAGCTTCAAATCAATGCGGAGTAGAAGGTTTATCTTCAAATCCATGCGAAACAAATGATTTAGCTTGAAATACTTGCGACATAAACGATTTAGCTTCAACTGGAAGCGAAACAAGCGAGTTAGTTTCTAACTCATGCGAAACACATGATTTAACTTCAAATCCACGCGGAGTAGAAGGTTTAGCTTCAAATCCATGCGAAACAAATGATTTAGCTTCAAATACTTGCGGTATAAACGATATAGCTTCAAATGCATTCGAAACAAACTAGTTAGATTCACATTCATTCGAAACAAATGATTTAGCTTCAAATCAATGAGAAGTAGAAGGTTTAGCTTCAAATCCATGCGAAACAAATGATTTAGCTTCAAATACCAGCGATATAAATGATTTAGCTTCAACTGGAGGCGAAACAAGCGAGTTAGCTTCACATCCATGCGAAACAAATGATTTAGATCCAAGTACTTGCGATGTAAACGATATAGCATCAAATGCATGCGAAACAAACGAGTTAGCTCACATTCATTCGAAACACATGATTTAGCTTCAAATCTACTCGAAGTAGAAGATTTAGCTTCAAATCCATGCGAAACAAATGATTTAGCTTCAAATACTTGCGGTATAAACGATATAGCTTCAAATGCGTTCGAAACAAACTAGTTAGATTCACATTCATTCGAAACACATGATTTAGCTTCAAATCAATGAGAAGTAGAAGGTTTAGCTTCAAATCCATGCGAAACAAATGATTTAGCTTCAAATACCAGCGATATAAATGATTTAGCTTCAACTGGAGGCGAAACAAGCGAGTTAGCTTCACATCCATGCGAAACAAATGATTTAGATCCAAGTACTTGCGATGTAAACGATATAGCATCAAATGCATGCGAAACAAACGAGTTAGCTCACATTCATTCGAAACACATGATTTAGCTTCAAATCTACTGGAAGTAGAAGATTTAGCTTCATATCCATGCGAAACAAATGATTTAGCTTCAAATACTTGCGATATAAATGATTTAGCTTCAACTGCATGCGAAACAATCGAGTTAGATTCAAATCCATGCGAAACACATGACGAAGCTTCAAATCAGTACGAGGTAGAAGGTTTACCTTCAGATCCATGCGAAACAAACGAGTTAGCTTCACAGTCATTCGAAACACGTGATTTAGCTTCAAATCAATGCGGAGTAGAAGGTTTACCTTCAAATCCATGCGAAACAAACGAGTTAGCTTCACAGTCATTCGAAACACGTGATTTAGCTTCAAATCCATGCGAAACAAATTATTTAGCTTCAAATAGTTGCGATAGAAATGATTTAGCTTCAACTAGAAGCGAATCAAGCGAGTTAGCTTCTCATCCATGCGAAACAAATGATTTAGCTTCAAATACTTGCGATATAAATGATTTAACTTCAACTGGAAGCGAAACAAGCGAGTTAGGTTCTAATCTATGCGAAACACATGATTTATCTTCAAAGCAACGCGAAGTAGAAGGTTTAGCTTCAAATCCATGCGAAACAAATGATTCTGCTTCAAATACTAGCGATAAGAAAGGATTTAGCTCCAACTGGAAGCGAAACATGCGAGTTAGATTCAAATCCATGCGAAACAAATGATTTAGCTTCAAATACTTGCGATATAAATGACTTAGCTTCAACTGCATGCGAAACAATCGAGTTAGATTCAAATCCACGCGAAAGACATGACAAAGCTTCAAATAAGTGCGAGGTAGAAGGTTTAGCTTCAAATCCGTGCGAAACAAATGATTTAGCTTCAAATACTTGCGATATAAACGATATAGCTTCAAATGCATGCGAAACAAACGAGTTAGCTCACATTCATTCGAAACACATGATTTAGCTTCAAATCTACTCGAAGTAGAAGATTTAGCTTCAAATCCATGCGAAACAAATGATTTAGCTTCAAATACTTGCGATATAAATGATTTAGCGTCAACTGCATGCGAAACAATCGAGTTAGATTCAAATCCATGCGAAACACATGACAAAGCTTCAAATCAGTGCGAGGTAGAAGGTTTACCTTCAAATCCATGCGAAACAAACGAGTTAGCTTCACAGTCATTCGAAACACGTGATTTAGCTTCAAATCAATGCGGAGTAGAAGGTTTACCTTCAAATCCATGCGAAACAAACGAGTTAGCTTCACAGTCATTCGAAACACGTGATTTAGCTTCAAATCAATGCGGAGTAGAAGGTTTATCTTCAAATCCATGCGAAACAAATGATTTAGCTTCAAATACTTGCGGTATAAACGATATAGCTTCAAATGCATTCGAAACAAACTAGTTAGATTCACATTCATTCGAAACACATGATTTAGCTTCAAATCAATGAGAAGTAGAAGGTTTAGCTTCAAATCCATGCGAAACAAATGATTTAGCTTCAAATACCAGCGATATAAATGATTTAGCTTCAACTGGAGGCGAAACAAGCGAGTTAGCTTCACATCCATGCGAAACAAATGATTTAGATCCAAGTACTTGCGATGTAAACGATATAGCATCAAATGCATGCGAAACAAACGAGTTAGCTCACATTCATTCGAAACACATGATTTAGCTTCAAATCTACTCGAAGTAGAAGATTTAGCTTCAAATCCATCCGAAACAAATGATTTAGCTTCAAATAGTTGCGGTATAAACGATATAGCTTCAAATGCATTCGAAACAATCGAGTTATATTCAAATTCATGCGAAACACATGACAAAGCTTCAAATCAGTGCGAGGTAGAAGGTTTACCTTCAAATCCATGCGAAACAAACGAGTTAGCTTCACAGTCATTCGAAACACGTGATTTAGCTTCAAATCAATGCGGAGTAGAAGGTTTACCTTCAAATCCATTCGAAACAAACGAGTTAGCTTCACAGTCATTCGAAACACGTGATTTAGCTTCAAATCAATGCGGAGTAGAAGGTTTATCTTCAAATCCATGCGAAACAAATGATTTAGCTTGAAATACTTGCGACATATACGACTTAGCTTCAACTGGAAGCGAAACAAGCGAGTTAGTTTCTAACTCATGCGAAACACATGATTTAACTTCAAATCCACGCGGAGTAGAAGGTTTAGCTTCAAATCCATGCGAAACAAATGATTTAGCTTCAAATACTTGCGGTATAAACGATATAGCTTCAAATGCATTCGAAACAAACTAGTTAGATTCACATTCATTCGAAACACATGATTTAGCTTCAAATCAATTAGAAGTAGAAGGTTTAGCTTCAAATCCATGCGAAACAAATGATTTAGCTTCAAATACCAGCGATATATATGATTTAGCTTCAACTGGAGGCGAAACAAGCGAGTCAGCTTCACATCCATGCGAAACAAATGATTTAGCTTCAAATACTTGCGATATAAATGATTTAGCTTCAACTGCATGCAAAACAATCGAGTTAGATTCAAATCCATGCGAAACACATGACAAAGCTTCAAATCAGTGCGAGGTAGAAGGTTTACCTTCAAATCCATGCGAAACAAACGAGTTAGCTTCACAGTCATTCGAAACACGTGATTTAGCTTCAAATCAATGCGGAGTAGAAGGTTTATCTTCAAATCCATTGCGAAACAAATGATTTAGCTTGAAATACTTGCGACATAAATGATTTAGCTTCAACTGGAAGCGAAACAGGCGAGTTAGTTTCTAACTCATGCGAAACACATGATTTAACTTCAAATCCACGCGGAGTAGAAGGTTTAGCTTCAAATCCATGCGAAACAAATGATTTAGCTTCAAATACTTGCGACATAATTGAATTAGCTTCAACTGGAAGCGAAACAAGCGAGTTAGCTTCTAATCCATGCGAAACAAATGATTTAGCTTCAAATACTTGCGCTGTATATGATTTAGCATCAACTGGAAGCGAAACAATTGAGTTAGATTCAAATCCACGCGAAACACATGATTTATCTTCCAAGCAATGCGAAGTAGAAGATTTAGCTTCAAATCCATGCGAAACAAATGATTTAGCTTCAAGTACTTGCGATATAAACGATATAGCTTCAAATGCATGCGAAACAAACGAGTTAGCTCACATTCATTCGAAACACATGATTTAGCTTCAAATCTACTCGAAGTAGAAGATTTAGCTTCAAATCCATGCGAAACAAATGATTTAGCTTCAAATACTTGCGATATAAATGATTTAGCTTCAACTGCATGCGAAACAATCGAGTTAGATTCAAATCCTTGCGAAACACATGATTTATCTTCAAAGCAACGCGAAGTAGAAGGTTTAGCTTCAAATCCATGCGAAACAAATGATTCTGCTTCAAATACTAGCGATAAGAAATGATTTAGCTCCAACTGGAAGCGAAACATGCGAGTTAGATTCAAATCCATGCGAAACACGTGATTTAGCTTCAAATCAATGTGGAGTAGAAGGTTTACCTTCAAATCCATGCGAAACAAACGAGTTAGCTTCACAGTCATTCGAAACACGTGATTTAGCTTCAAATCAATGCGGAGTAGAAGGTTTATCTTCAAATCCATGCGAAACAAATGATTTAGCTTGAAATACTTGCGACATAAACGACTTAGCTTCAACTGGAAGCGAAACAAGCGAGTTAGTTTCTAACTCATGCGAAACACATGATTTAACTTCAAATCCACGAGGAGTAGAAGGTTTAGCTTCAAATCCCTGCGAAACAAATGATTTAGCTTCAAATACTTGCGATATAAATGATTTAGCTTCAACTGGAAGCGAAACAAGCGAGTTAGTTTCTAACTCATGCGAAACACATGATTTAACTTCAAATCCACGCGGAGTAGTAGGTTTAGCTTCAAATCCATGCGACACAAATGATTTAGCTTCAAATACTTGCGACATAAATGAATAAGCTTCAACTGGAAGCGAAACATGCGAGTTAGGTTCTAATCTATGCGAAACACATGATTTATCTTCAAAGCAACGCGAAGTAGAAGGTTTAGCTTCAAATCCATGCGAAACAAATGATTCTGCTTCAAATACTAGCGATAAGAAATGATTTAGCTCCAACTGGAAGCGAAACATGCGAGTTAGATTCAAATCCATGCGAAACAAATGATTTAGCTTCAAATACTTGCGCTGTATATGATTTAGCATCAACTGGAAGCGAAACAAGCGAGTTAGATTCAAATCCACGCGAAACACATGATTTATCTTCCAAGCAATGCGAAGTAGAAGATTTAGCTTCAAATCCATGCGAAACAAATGATTTAGCTTCAAGTACTAGCGATATAAATGATTTAGCTCCAACTGGAAGCGAAACATGCGAGTTAGCTTCAAATCCATGCGAAACGAATGATTTAGCTTCAAGTACTTGCGATATAAACGATATAGCTTCAAATGCATGCGAAACAAACGAGTTAGCTCACATTCATTCGAAACACATGATTTAGCTTCAAATCCATGCGAAACAAATGATTTAGCTTCAAGTACTTGCGATATAAATGATTTAGCTTCAAATACTTGCGATATAAATGATTTAGCTTCAACTGCATGCGAAACAATCGAGTTAGATTCAAATCCTTGCGAAACACATGACGAAGCTTCAAATCAGTGCGAGGTAGAAGGTTTACCTTCAGATCCATGCGAAACAAACGAGTTAGCTTCACAGTCAGTCGAAACACGTGATTTAGCTTCAAATCAATGCGGAGTAGAAGGTTTATCTTCAAATCCATGCGAAACAAATGATTTAGCTTGAAATAGTTGCGACATAAACGACTTAGCTTCAACTGGAAGCGAAACAAGCGAGTTAGTTTCTAACTCATGCGAAACACATGATTTAACTTCAAATCCACGAGGAGTAGAAGGTTTAGCTTCAAATCCCTGCGAAACAAATGATTTAGCTTCAAATACTTGCGATATAAATGATTTAGCTTCAACTGGAAGCGAAACAAGCGAGTTAGTTTCTAACTCATGCGAAACACATGATTTAACTTCAAATCCACGCGGAGTAGTAGGTTTAGCTTCAAATCCATGCGAAACAAATGATTTAGCTTCAAATACTTGCGATATAAATGATTTAACTTCAACTGGAAGCGAATCAAGCGAGTTAGCTTCTAAACCATGCGAAACACATGATTTAACTTCTAATCAATGCGGAGTAGAAGGTTTATCTTCAAATCCATGCGAAACAAATGATTTAGCTTCAAATACTTGCGATATAAATGATTTAGCTTCAACTGCATGCAAAACAATCGAGTTAGATTCAAATCCATGCGAAACACATGACAAAGCTTCAAATCAGTGCGAGGTAGAAGGTTTACCTTCAAATCCATGCGAAACAAACGAGTTAGCTTCACAGTCATTCGAAACACGTGATTTAGCTTCAAATCAATGCGGAGTAGAAGGTTTATCTTCAAATCCATTGCGAAACAAATGATTTAGCTTGAAATACTTGCGACATAAATGATTTAGCTTCAACTGGAAGCGAAACAGGCGAGTTAGTTTCTAACTCATGCGAAACACATGATTTAACTTCAAATCCACGCGGAGTAGAAGGTTTAGCTTCAAATCCATGCGAAACAAATGATTTAGCTTCAAATACTTGCGACATAATTGAATTAGCTTCAACTGGAAGCGAAACAAGCGAGTTAGCTTCTAATCCATGCGAAACAAATGATTTAGCTTCAAATACTTGCGCTGTATATGATTTAGCATCAACTGGAAGCGAAACAATTGAGTTAGATTCAAATCCACGCGAAACACATGATTTATCTTCCAAGCAATGCGAAGTAGAAGATTTAGCTTCAAATCCATGCGAAACAAATGATTTAGCTTCAAGTACTTGCGATATAAACGATATAGCTTCAAATGCATGCGAAACAAACGAGTTAGCTCACATTCATTCGAAACACATGATTTAGCTTCAAATCTACTCGAAGTAGAAGATTTAGCTTCAAATCCATGCGAAACAAATGATTTAGCTTCAAATACTTGCGATATAAATGATTTAGCTTCAACTGCATGCGAAACAATCGAGTTAGATTCAAATCCTTGCGAAACACATGATTTATCTTCAAAGCAACGCGAAGTAGAAGGTTTAGCTTCAAATCCATGCGAAACAAATGATTCTGCTTCAAATACTAGCGATAAGAAATGATTTAGCTCCAACTGGAAGCGAAACATGCGAGTTAGATTCAAATCCATGCGAAACACGTGATTTAGCTTCAAATCAATGTGGAGTAGAAGGTTTACCTTCAAATCCATGCGAAACAAACGAGTTAGCTTCACAGTCATTCGAAACACGTGATTTAGCTTCAAATCAATGCGGAGTAGAAGGTTTATCTTCAAATCCATGCGAAACAAATGATTTAGCTTGAAATACTTGCGACATAAACGACTTAGCTTCAACTGGAAGCGAAACAAGCGAGTTAGTTTCTAACTCATGCGAAACACATGATTTAACTTCAAATCCACGAGGAGTAGAAGGTTTAGCTTCAAATCCCTGCGAAACAAATGATTTAGCTTCAAATACTTGCGATATAAATGATTTAGCTTCAACTGGAAGCGAAACAAGCGAGTTAGTTTCTAACTCATGCGAAACACATGATTTAACTTCAAATCCACGCGGAGTAGTAGGTTTAGCTTCAAATCCATGCGACACAAATGATTTAGCTTCAAATACTTGCGACATAAATGAATAAGCTTCAACTGGAAGCGAAACATGCGAGTTAGGTTCTAATCTATGCGAAACACATGATTTATCTTCAAAGCAACGCGAAGTAGAAGGTTTAGCTTCAAATCCATGCGAAACAAATGATTCTGCTTCAAATACTAGCGATAAGAAATGATTTAGCTCCAACTGGAAGCGAAACATGCGAGTTAGATTCAAATCCATGCGAAACAAATGATTTAGCTTCAAATACTTGCGCTGTATATGATTTAGCATCAACTGGAAGCGAAACAAGCGAGTTAGATTCAAATCCACGCGAAACACATGATTTATCTTCCAAGCAATGCGAAGTAGAAGATTTAGCTTCAAATCCATGCGAAACAAATGATTTAGCTTCAAGTACTAGCGATATAAATGATTTAGCTCCAACTGGAAGCGAAACATGCGAGTTAGCTTCAAATCCATGCGAAACGAATGATTTAGCTTCAAGTACTTGCGATATAAACGATATAGCTTCAAATGCATGCGAAACAAACGAGTTAGCTCACATTCATTCGAAACACATGATTTAGCTTCAAATCTACTCGAAGTAGAAGATTTAGCTTCAAATCCATGCGAAACAAATGATTTAGCTTCAAATCCATGCGAAACAAATGATTTAGCTTCAAGTACTTGCGATATAAACGATATAGCTTCAAATGCATGCGAAACAAACGAGTTAGCTCACATTTATTCGAAACACATGATTTAGCTTCAAATCTACTCGAAGTAGAAGATTTAGCTTCAAATCCATGCGAAACAAATGATTTAGCTTCAAATACTTGCGATATAAATGACTTAGCTTCAACTGCATGCGAAACAATCGAGTTAGATTCAAATCCACGCGAAACACATGACAAAGCTTCAAATCAGTGCGAGGTAGAAGGTTTAGCTTCAAATCCGTGCGAAACAAATGATTTAGCTTCAAATACTTGCGCTGTATATGATTTAGCATCAACTGGAAGCGAAACAATCGAGTTAGATTCAAATCCACGCGAAACACATGATTTATCTTCCAAGCAATGCGAAGTAGAAGATTTAGCTTCAAATCCATGCGAAACAAATGATTTAGCTTCAAGTACTAGCGATATAAATGATTTAGCTCCAACTGGAAGCGAAACATACGAGTTAGCTTCAAATCCATGCGAAACAAATGATTTAGCTTCAAGTACTTGCGATATAAACGATATAGCTTCAAATGCATGCGAAACAAACGAGTTAGCTCACATTTATTCGAAACACATGATTTAGCTTCAAATCTACTCGAAGTAGAAGATTTAGCTTCAAATCCATGCGAATCAAATGATTTAGCTTCAAATACTTGCGATATAAATGATTTAGCTTCAACTGCATGCGAAACAATCGAGTTAGATTCAAATCCATGCGAAACACATGACAAAGCTTCAAATCAGTGCGAGGTAGAAAGTTTACCTTCAAATCCATGCGAAACAAACGAGTTAGCTTCACAGTCATTCGAAACACGTGATTTAGCTTCAAATCAATGCGGAGTAGAAGGTTTACCTTCAAATCCATGCGAAACAAACGAGTTAGCTTCACAGTCATTCGAAACACGTGATTTAGCTTCAAATCAATGCGGAGTAGAAGGTTTATCTTCAAATCCATGCGAAACAAATGATTTAGCTTGAAATACTTGCGACATAAACGATTTAGCTTCAACTGGAAGCGAAACAAGCGAGTTAGTTTCTAACTCATGCGAAACACATGATTTAACTTCAAATCCACGCGGAGTAGAAGGTTTAGCTTCAAATCCATGCGAAACAAATGATTTAGCTTCAAATACTTGCGGTATAAACGATATAGCTTCAAATGCATTCGAAACAAACTAGTTAGATTCACATTCATTCGAAACAAATGATTTAGCTTCAAATCAATGAGAAGTAGAAGGTTTAGCTTCAAATCCATGCGAAACAAATGATTTAGCTTCAAATACCAGCGATATAAATGATTTAGCTTCAACTGGAGGCGAAACAAGCGAGTTAGCTTCACATCCATGCGAAACAAATGATTTAGATCCAAGTACTTGCGATGTAAACGATATAGCATCAAATGCATGCGAAACAAACGAGTTAGCTCACATTCATTCGAAACACATGATTTAGCTTCAAATCTACTCGAAGTAGAAGATTTAGCTTCAAATCCATGCGAAACAAATGATTTAGCTTCAAATACTTGCGGTATAAACGATATAGCTTCAAATGCGTTCGAAACAAACTAGTTAGATTCACATTCATTCGAAACACATGATTTAGCTTCAAATCAATGAGAAGTAGAAGGTTTAGCTTCAAATCCATGCGAAACAAATGATTTAGCTTCAAATACCAGCGATATAAATGATTTAGCTTCAACTGGAGGCGAAACAAGCGAGTTAGCTTCACATCCATGCGAAACAAATGATTTAGATCCAAGTACTTGCGATGTAAACGATATAGCATCAAATGCATGCGAAACAAACGAGTTAGCTCACATTCATTCGAAACACATGATTTAGCTTCAAATCTACTGGAAGTAGAAGATTTAGCTTCAAATCCATGCGAAACAAATGATTTAGCTTCAAATACTTGCGATATAAATGATTTAGCTTCAACTGCATGCGAAACAATCGAGTTAGATTCAAATCCATGCGAAACACATGACGAAGCTTCAAATCAGTACGAGGTAGAAGGTTTACCTTCAGATCCATGCGAAACAAACGAGTTAGCTTCACAGTCATTCGAAACACGTGATTTAGCTTCAAATCAATGCGGAGTAGAAGGTTTACCTTCAAATCCATGCGAAACAAACGAGTTAGCTTCACAGTCATTCGAAACACGTGATTTAGCTTCAAATCCATGCGAAACAAATTATTTAGCTTCAAATAGTTGCGATAGAAATGATTTAGCTTCAACTAGAAGCGAATCAAGCGAGTTAGCTTCTCATCCATGCGAAACAAATGATTTAGCTTCAAATACTTGCGATATAAATGATTTAACTTCAACTGGAAGCGAAACAAGCGAGTTAGGTTCTAATCTATGCGAAACACATGATTTATCTTCAAAGCAACGCGAAGTAGAAGGTTTAGCTTCAAATCCATGCGAAACAAATGATTCTGCTTCAAATACTAGCGATAAGAAAGGATTTAGCTCCAACTGGAAGCGAAACATGCGAGTTAGATTCAAATCCATGCGAAACAAATGATTTAGCTTCAAATACTTGCGATATAAATGACTTAGCTTCAACTGCATGCGAAACAATCGAGTTAGATTCAAATCCACGCGAAAGACATGACAAAGCTTCAAATCAGTGCGAGGTAGAAGGTTTAGCTTCAAATCCGTGCGAAACAAATGATTTAGCTTCAAATACTTGCGATATAAACGATATAGCTTCAAATGCATGCGAAACAAACGAGTTAGCTCACATTCATTCGAAACACATGATTTAGCTTCAAATCTACTCGAAGTAGAAGATTTAGCTTCAAATCCATGCGAAACAAATGATTTAGCTTCAAATACTTGCGATATAAATGATTTAGCGTCAACTGCATGCGAAACAATCGAGTTAGATTCAAATCCATGCGAAACACATGACAAAGCTTCAAATCAGTGCGAGGTAGAAGGTTTACCTTCAAATCCATGCGAAACAAACGAGTTAGCTTCACAGTCATTCGAAACACGTGATTTAGCTTCAAATCAATGCGGAGTAGAAGGTTTACCTTCAAATCCATGCGAAACAAACGAGTTAGCTTCACAGTCATTCGAAACACGTGATTTAGCTTCAAATCAATGCGGAGTAGAAGGTTTATCTTCAAATCCATGCGAAACAAATGATTTAGCTTGAAATACTTTCGACATAAATGATTTAGCTTCAACTGGAAGCGAAATATGCGAGTTAGTTTCTAACTCATGCGAAACACATGATTTAACTTCAAATCCACGCGGAGTAGAAGGTTTAGCTTCAAATCCATGCGAAACAAATGATTTAGCTTCAAATACTTGCGGTATAAACGATATAGCTTCAAATGCATTCGAAACAAACTAGTTAGATTCACATTCATTCGAAACACATGATTTAGCTTCAAATCAATGAGAAGTAGAAGGTTTAGCTTCAAATCCATGCGAAACAAATGATTTAGCTTCAAATACCAGCGATATAAATGATTTAGCTTCAACTGGAGGCGAAACAAGCGAGTTAGCTTCACATCCATGCGAAACAAATGATTTAGATCCAAGTACTTGCGATGTAAACGATATAGCATCAAATGCATGCGAAACAAACGAGTTAGCTCACATTCATTCGAAACACATGATTTAGCTTCAAATCTACTCGAAGTAGAAGATTTAGCTTCAAATCCATCCGAAACAAATGATTTAGCTTCAAATAGTTGCGGTATAAACGATATAGCTTCAAATGCATGCGAAACAATCGAGTTATATTCAAATTCATGCGAAACACATGACAAAGCTTCAAATCAGTGCGAGGTAGAAGGTTTACCTTCAAATCCATGCGAAACAAACGAGTTAGCTTCACAGTCATTCGAAACACGTGATTTAGCTTCAAATCAATGCGGAGTAGAAGGTTTACCTTCAAATCCATTCGAAACAAACGAGTTAGCTTCACAGTCATTCGAAACACGTGATTTAGCTTCAAATCAATGCGGAGTAGAAGGTTTATCTTCAAATCCATTGCGAAACAAATGATTTAGCTTGAAATACTTGCGACATAAATGATTTAGCTTCAACTGGAAGCGAAACAGGCGAGTTAGTTTCTAACTCATGCGAAACACATGATTTAACTTCAAATCCACGCGGAGTAGAAGGTTTAGCTTCAAATCCATGCGAAACAAATGATTTAGCTTCAAATACTTGCGACATAATTGAATTAGCTTCAACTGGAAGCGAAACAAGCGAGTTAGCTTCTAATCCATGCGAAACAAATGATTTAGCTTCAAATACTTGCGCTGTATATGATTTAGCATCAACTGGAAGCGAAACAATTGAGTTAGATTCAAATCCACGCGAAACACATGATTTATCTTCCAAGCAATGCGAAGTAGAAGATTTAGCTTCAAATCCATGCGAAACAAATGATTTAGCTTCAAGTACTTGCGATATAAACGATATAGCTTCAAATGCATGCGAAACAAACGAGTTAGCTCACATTCATTCGAAACACATGATTTAGCTTCAAATCTACTCGAAGTAGAAGATTTAGCTTCAAATCCATGCGAAACAAATGATTTAGCTTCAAATACTTGCGATATAAATGATTTAGCTTCAACTGCATGCGAAACAATCGAGTTAGATTCAAATCCTTGCGAAACACATGATTTATCTTCAAAGCAACGCGAAGTAGAAGGTTTAGCTTCAAATCCATGCGAAACAAATGATTCTGCTTCAAATACTAGCGATAAGAAATGATTTAGCTCCAACTGGAAGCGAAACATGCGAGTTAGATTCAAATCCATGCGAAACAAATGATTTAGCTTCAAATACTTGCGCTGTATATGATTTAGCATCAACTGGAAGCGAAACAAGCGAGTTAGATTCAAATCCACGCGAAACACATGATTTATCTTCCAAGCAATGCGAAGTAGAAGATTTAGCTTCAAATCCATGCGAAACAAATGATTTAGCTTCAAGTACTAGCGATATAAATGATTTAGCTCCAACTGGAAGCGAAACATGCGAGTTAGCTTCAAATCCATGCGAAACGAATGATTTAGCTTCAAGTACTTGCGATATAAACGATATAGCTTCAAATGCATGCGAAACAAACGAGTTAGCTCACATTCATTCGAAACACATGATTTAGCTTCAAATCTACTCGAAGTAGAAGATTTAGCTTCAAATCCATGCGAAACAAATGATTTAGCTTCAAATACTTGCGATATAAATGATTTAGCTTCAACTGCATGCGAAACAATCGAGTTAGATTCAAATCCTTGCGAAACACATGACGAAGCTTCAAATCAGTGCGAGGTAGAAGGTTTACCTTCAGATCCATGCGAAACAAACGAGTTAGCTTCACAGTCAGTCGAAACACGTGATTTAGCTTCAAATCAATGCGGAGTAGAAGGTTTATCTTCAAATCCATGCGAAACAAATGATTTAGCTTGAAATAGTTGCGACATAAACGACTTAGCTTCAACTGGAAGCGAAACAAGCGAGTTAGTTTCTAACTCATGCGAAACACATGATTTAACTTCAAATCCACGAGGAGTAGAAGGTTTAGCTTCAAATCCCTGCGAAACAAATGATTTAGCTTCAAATACTTGCGATATAAATGATTTAGCTTCAACTGGAAGCGAAACAAGCGAGTTAGTTTCTAACTCATGCGAAACACATGATTTAACTTCAAATCCACGCGGAGTAGTAGGTTTAGCTTCAAATCCATGCGAAACAAATGATTTAGCTTCAAATACTTGCGATATAAATGATTTAACTTCAACTGGAAGCGAATCAAGCGAGTTAGCTTCTAAACCATGCGAAACACATGATTTAACTTCTAATCAATGCGGAGTAGAAGGTTTATCTTCAAATCCATGCGAAACAAATGATTTAGCTTCAAATACTTGCGATATAAATGACTTAGCTTCAACTGCATGCGAAACAATCGAGTTAGATTCAAATCCACGCGAAACACATGACAAAGCTTCACATCAGTGCGAGGTAGAAGGTTTAGCTTCAAATCCGTGCGAAACAAATGATTTAGCTTCAAATACTTGCGCTGTATATGATTTAGCATCAACTGGAAGCGAAACAATCGAGTTAGATTCAAATCCACGCGAAACACATGATTTATCTTCCAAGCAATGCGAAGTAGATGATTTAGCTTCAAATCCATGCGAAACAAATGTTTTAGCTTCAAGTACTAGCGATATAAATGATTTAGCTCCAACTGGAAGCGAAACATGCGAGTTAGCTTCAAATCCATGCGAAACAAATGATTTAGCTTCAAGTACTTGCGATATAAACGATATAGCTTCAAATGCATGCGAAACAAACGAGTTAGCTCACATTCATTCGAAACACATGATTTAGCTTCAAATCTACTCGAAGTAGAAGATTTAGCTTCAAATCCATGCGAAACAAATGATTTAGCTTCAAATACTTGCGATATAAATGATTTAGCTTCAACTGCATGCGAAACAATCGAGTTAGATTCAAATCCTTGCGAAACACATGACGAAGCTTCAAATCAGTGCGAGGTAGAAGGTTTACCTTCAGATCCATGCGAAACAAACGAGTTAGCTTCACAGTCATTCGAAACACGTGATTTAGCTTCAAATCAATGCGGAGTAGAAGGTTTACCTTCGAATCCATGCGAAACAAACGAGTTAGCTTCACAGTCATTCGAAACACGTGATTTAGCTTCAAATCAATGCGGAGTAGAAGGTTTATCTTCAAATCCATGCGAAACAAATGATTTAGCTTGAAATAGTTGCGACATAAACGACTTAGCTTCAACTGGAAGCGAAACAAGCGAGTTAGTTTCTAACTCATGCGAAACACATGATTTAACTTCAAATCCACGAGGAGTAGAAGGTTTAGCTTCAAATCCCTGCGAAACAAATGATTTAGCTTCAAATACTTGCGATATAAATGATTTAGCTTCAACTGGAAGCGAAACAAGCGAGTTAGTTTCTAACTCATGCGAAACACATGATTTAACTTCAAATCCACGCGGAGTAGTAGGTTTAGCTTCAAATCCATGCGAAACAAATGATTTAGCTTCAAATACTTGCGATATAAATGATTTAACTTCAACTGGAAGCGAATCAAGCGAGTTAGCTTCTAAACCATGCGAAACACATGATTTAACTTCTAATCAATGCGGAGTAGAAGGTTTATCTTCAAATCCATGCGAAACAAATGATTTAGCTTCAAATACTTGCGATATAAATGACTTAGCTTCAACTGCATGCGAAACAATCGAGTTAGATTCAAATCCACGCGAAACAGATGACAAAGCTTCAAATCAGTGCGAGGTAGAAGGTTTAGCTTCAAATCCGTGCGAAACAAATGATTTAGCTTCAAATACTTGCGCTGTATATGATTTAGCATCAACTGGAAGCGAAACAATCGAGTTAGATTCAAATCCACGCGAAACACATGATTTATCTTCCAAGCAATGCGAAGTAGAAGATTTAGCTTCAAATCCATGCGAAACAAATGATTTAGCTTCAAGTACTAGCGATATAAATGATTTAGCTCCAACTGGAAGCGAAACATACGAGTTAGCTTCAAATCCATGCGAAACAAATGATTTAGCTTCAAGTACTTGCGATATAAACGATATAGCTTCAAATGCATGCGAAACAAACGAGTTAGCTCACATTTATTCGAAACACATGATTTAGCTTCAAATCTACTCGAAGTAGAAGATTTAGCTTCAAATCCATGCGAATCAAATGATTTAGCTTCAAATACTTGCGATATAAATGATTTAGCTTCAACTGCATGCGAAACAATCGAGTTAGATTCAAATCCATGCGAAACACATGACAAAGCTTCAAATCAGTGCGAGGTAGAAAGTTTACCTTCAAATCCATGCGAAACAAACGAGTTAGCTTCACAGTCATTCGAAACACGTGATTTAGCTTCAAATCAATGCGGAGTAGAAGGTTTACCTTCAAATCCATGCGAAACAAACGAGTTAGCTTCACAGTCATTCGAAACACGTGATTTAGCTTCAAATCAATGCGGAGTAGAAGGTTTATCTTCAAATCCATGCGAAACAAATGATTTAGCTTGAAATACTTGCGACATAAACGATTTAGCTTCAACTGGAAGCGAAACAAGCGAGTTAGTTTCTAACTCATGCGAAACACATGATTTAACTTCAAATCCACGCGGAGTAGAAGGTTTAGCTTCAAATCCATGCGAAACAAATGATTTAGCTTCAAATACTTGCGGTATAAACGATATAGCTTCAAATGCATTCGAAACAAACTAGTTAGATTCACATTCATTCGAAACAAATGATTTAGCTTCAAATCAATGAGAAGTAGAAGGTTTAGCTTCAAATCCATGCGAAACAAATGATTTAGCTTCAAATACCAGCGATATAAATGATTTAGCTTCAACTGGAGGCGAAACAAGCGAGTTAGCTTCACATCCATGCGAAACAAATGATTTAGATCCAAGTACTTGCGATGTAAACGATATAGCATCAAATGCATGCGAAACAAACGAGTTAGCTCACATTCATTCGAAACACATGATTTAGCTTCAAATCTACTCGAAGTAGAAGATTTAGCTTCAAATCCATGCGAAACAAATGATTTAGCTTGAAATACTTGCGACATAAACGACTTAGCTTCAACTGGAAGCGAAACAAGCGAGTTAGTTTCTAACTCATGCGAAACACATGATTTAACTTCAAATCCACGAGGAGTAGAAGGTTTAGCTTCAAATCCCTGCGAACAAATGATTTAGCTTCAAATACTTGCGGTATAAACTATATAGCGTCAAATGCATTCGAAACAAACTAGTTAGATTCACATTCATTCGAAACACATGATTTAGCTTCAAATCAATGAGAAGTAGAAGGTTTAGCTTCAAATCCATGCGAAACAAATGATTTAGCTTCAAATACCAGCGATATAAATGATTTAGCTTCAACTGGAGGCGAAACAAGCGAGTTAGCTTCACATCCATGCGAAACAAATGATTTAGATCCAAGTACTTGCGATGTAAACGATATAGCATCAAATGCATGCGAAACAAACGAGTTAGCTCACATTCATTCGAAACACATGATTTAGCTTCAAATCTACTCGAAGTAGAAGTTTTAGATTCAAACCCACGCGAAACAAATGATTTAGCTTCAAATACTTGCGATATAAACGTTATAGATTCAAATGCATGCGAAACAAACGAGTTAGCTTCACAGTCATTCGAAACACATGATTTAGCTTCAAATCCATGCGAAGTAGAAGATTTAGCTTCAAATCCATGCGAAACAAATGATTTAACTTCAAATACTTGCGATATAAATGATTTAGCTTCAAAGGGAAGTGAAACAAGCGAGTTAGCTTCCAATCTATGCGAAACAAATGATTTAGCTTCAAGTACTTGCGATATAAATGATTTAGCTTCAACTGGAAGCGAGACAAACGAGTTAGCTTCACATTCATGCGAAAACACATGATTTATCTTCAAAGCAACGCGAAGTAGAAGGATTAGCTTCAAATCCATGCGAAACAAATGATTTAGCTTCAAGTACTAGCGATATAAATGATTTAGCTTTAACTGGAAGCGAAACAAGCGAGTTAGCTTCTAATCCATGCGAAACAAACGAGTTAGCTTCACATTAATTCGAAACACATGATTTAGCCTCAAATCAATGCGAGGTAGAAGATTTAGCATCAAGTCCATGCGACACAAATGATTTAGCTTCAAATACTTGCGATATAAACGATTTAGCTTTAACTGGAAGCGAATCAAGCGAGTTAGATTCAAATTCATGCGAAACAAACGAGTTAGCTTCACAGTCATTCGAAACACATGATTTAGCTTCAAATCAAAGCGAAGTAGAAGGTTTAGCTTCAAATCCATGCGAAACAAATGATTTACCTTCAAATACTTGCGATATAAATGATTTAGCTTTAACTGGAAGCGAATCAAGCGAGTTAGCTTCAAATTCATGCGAAACAAACGAGTTAGCTTCACAGTCATTCGAAACACATGATTTAGCTTCAAATCAATGAGAAGTAGAAGGCTTAGCTTCAAATCCATGCGAAACAAATGATTTAGATTCAAATACCAGCGATATAAAAGATTTAGCTTCAACTGGAAGCGAAACAAGCGAGTTAGCTTCAAATCCATGCGAAACAAATGATTTAGCTTCAAGTACTTGCGATATAAACGATATAGCTTCAAATGCATGCGAAACAAACGAGTTAGCTCACATTCATTCGAAACACATGCTTTAGCTTCAAATCTATTCGAAGTAGAAGATTTAGCTTCAAATCCATGCGAATCAAATGATTTAGCTTCAAATACTTGCGATATAAATGATTTAGCTTCAACTGCATGCGAAAGAATCGAGTTAAATTCAAATCCATGCGAAACACATGACAAAGCTTCAAATCAGTGCGAGGTAGAAGGTTTAGCTTCAAATCCATGCGAAACAAACGAGTTAGCTTTACGTTCATTCGAAACACATGATTTAGCTTCAAATCCATGTGTAGTAGAAGATTTAGCTTCAAATCCATGCGAAACAAATGATTTTGCTTCAAATACTTGCGATATAAATGATTTAGATTCAACTGCATGCGAAACAAACAAGTTAGATTCACATCCATGCGAAAAAAGAGATTTAGATTTAAAATCAATGCGGAGTAGAAGTTTTAGCTTCAAATCCTTGCGAAACAAATGATTTAGCTTCAAATACTTGCAATATAAACGATATAGCTTCAAATTCATGCGAAACAAACGAGTTAGCTTCACAGTCATTCGAAACACATGAGTTAACTTCAAATCAATGCGAAGTAGAAGGTTTAGCTTCAAATCAATGCGAAGTAGAAGGTTTAGCTTCAAATCAATGCGAAGTAGAAGGTTTAGCTTCAAATCCAAGCGACCAAATAATTTAGCTTCAAATGCTTGCGATATAAATGATTTAGATTCAACTGCATGCGAAACAAACGAGTTAGCTTCACGTTCATTCGAAACACATGATTTAGCTTCAAATCCATGCGTAGTAGAAGATTTAGCTTCAAATCCATGCGAAACAAATGATTTTGCTTCAAATACTAGCGATATAAATGACTTAGATTCAACTGCATGCGAAACAAACAAGTTAGATTCACATCCATGCGAAAAAAGAGATTTAGATTTAAAATCAATGCGGAGTAGAAGTTTTAGCTTCAAATCCTTGCGAAACAAATGATTTAGCTTCAAATACTTGCAATATAAACGATATAGCTTCAAATTCATGCGAAACAAACGAGTTAGCTTCACAGTCATTCGAAACACATGATTTAACTTCAAATCAATGCGAAGTAGAAGGTTTAGCTTCAAATCTATGCGAAGTAGAAGGATTAGCTTCAAATCCATGCGAAACAAATGATTTAGCTTCAAGTACTTGCGATATAAACGATATAGCTTCAAATGCATGCGAAACAAATGATTTTGCTTCAAATACTTGCGATATAAATGATTTAGATTCAACTGCATGCGAAACAAACAAGTTAGATTCACATCCATGCGAAAAAAGAGATTTAGATTTAAAATCAATGCGGAGTAGAAGTTTTAGCTTCAAATCCTTGCGAAACAAATGATTTAGCTTCAAATACTTGCGATATAAACGTTATAGCTTCAAATGCATGCGAAACAAACGAGTTAGCTACACAGTCATTCGAAACACATGATTTAGCTTCAAATCTACTCGAAGTAGAAGATTTAGCTTCAAATTCATGCGAAACAAACGAGTTAGCTTCACAGTCATTCGAAACACATGATTTAACTTCAAATCAATGCGAAGTAGAAGGTTTAGCTTCAAATCTATGCGAAGTAGAAGGTTTAGCTTCAAATCCATGCGAAACAAATGATTTAGCTTCACAATCATTCGAAACACATGATTTAGCTTCAAATCAATGCGAAGTAGAAGGTTTAGCTTCAAATCCACGCGAAACAAATGATTTGCCTTCAAATACTGGCGATATAAATGATTTAGCACCAACTGGAAGCGAAACATGCGAGTTTGCTTCAAATCCATGCGAAACACATGACTTTGCTTGAAATCAATGCGGAGTAGAAGTTTTAGCTTCAACTGCATGCGAAACACATGATTTATCCTTAAATCAATGCGAAGTAGAAGGTTTAGATTCAAATCTATAAGAAACAAATGAGTTAGCATCAAATGCTTGCGACATAAATGATTTAGCTTCAACTGCATGCGAAACAAAAGAGTTAGATTCAATTCCACGTGTAACATATGATTAAGCGTCAAATGAATGATAAACACATGATTAAGCTTCAAATCAATGCGGAATAGAAGGTTTAGATTTAAATGCATGCGGAACACATGATTTGGCTTCAAATCAATGCGAAGAAGAAGGTTTAGCTTCAAATCCAAGAGAAACAAATGATTTTGCTTCAAAAACTTGCGATATAAATGATTTCGCTTTAAAATTATGCGAAACAAATGATTTAGCTTCACATACTTGCGATATAAATGATTTAGCTTCAAGTGGAAGCGAGACAAGCGAGTTAGCTTCAAATCCATGCGAAACACATGATTTGTCTTCAAAGCAATGCGACGTAGAAGGTTTAGCTTTAAATCAATGCGAAGAAGAAGGTTTAGCTTCAAATCCAAGACAAACAAATGATTTAGCTTCAAATACTTGCGATATAAATGATTTAGATTCAACTGCATGCGAAACAAACAAGTTAGATTCAAAACAATGCAAAACACGAGATTTATGTTCAAATCAATGCCGAGTAGAAGTTTTAGATTCAAACCCACGCGAAACAAATGATTTAGCTTCAAATACTTGCGATATAAACGTTATAGCTTCAAATGCATGCGAAACAAACGAGTTAGCTACACAGTCATTCGAAACACATGATTTAGCTTCAAATCCATGCGAAGTAGAAGATTTAGCTTCAAATCCATGCGAAACAAATGATTTAACTTCAAATACTTGCGATATAAATGATTTAGCTTCAAAGGGAAGTGAAACAAGCGAGTTAGCTTCCAATCTATGCGAAACAAATGATTTAGCTTCAAGTACTAGCGATATAAATGATTTAGCTTTAACTGGAAGCGAAACAAGCGAGTTAGCTTCTAATCCATGCGAAACAAACGAGTTAGCTTCACATTAATTCGAAACACATGATTTAGCCTCAAATCAATGCGAGGTAGAAGATTTAGCTTCAAATCCATGCGACACAAATGATTTAGCTTCAAATACTTGCGATATAAACGATTTAGCTTTAACTGGAAGCGAATCAAGCGAGTTAGCTTCAAATTCATGCGAAACAAACGAGTTAGCTTCACAGTCATTCGAAACACATGATTTAGCTTCAAATCAATGCGAAGTAGAAGGTTTAGCTTCAAATCCAAGCGAAACAAATAATTTAGCTTCAAATACTTGCGATATAAATGATTTAGATTCAACTGCATGCGAAACAAACGAGTTAGCTTCACGTTCATTCGAAACACATGATTTATATTCAAATCAATGCGAAGTAGAGGGTTTAACTTCATATCCAAGCGAAACAAATAATTTAGCTTCAAATACTTGCGATATAAACGATTTAGATTCAAATGCATGCGAAACAATCGAGTTAGCTTCAAATCCACGCGAAACGCGTGATTTATCTTCCTTGCATTTCGTAGTAGAAGGATTAGCTTCAAATCCATGCGAAACAAATGATTTAGCTACACAATCATTCGAAACACATGATTTAGCTTCAAATCAATGCGAAGTAGAAGGTTTAGCTTCAAATCCACGCGAAACAAATGATTGGCCTTCAAATACTGGCGATATAAATGATTTAGCACCAACTGGAAGCGAAACATGCGAGTTTGCTTCAAATCCATGCGAAACAAATGATTTGGCTTCAAGTACTTGCGATATAATCGATATAGCTTCAAATGCATGCGAAACAAACGAGTTAGCTCACATTCATTCGAAACACATGCTTTAGCTTCAAATCTATTCGAAGTAGAAGATTTAGCTTCAAATCCATGCGAAACAAATGATTTAGCTTCAAATACTTGCGATATAAATGATTTAGCTTCAACTGCATGCGAAAGAATCGAGTTAAATTCAAATCCATGCGAAACACATGACAAAGCTTCAAATCAGTGCGAGGTAGAAGGTTTAGCTTCAAATCCATGCGAAACAAACGAGTTAGCTTTACGTTCATTCGAAACACATGATTTAGCTTCAAATCCATGTGTAGTAGAAGATTTAGCTTCAAATCCATGCTAAACAAATGATTTTGCTTCAAATACTTGCGATATAAATGATTTAGATTCAACTGCATGCGAAACAAACAAGTTAGATTCACATCCATGCGAAAAAAGAGATTTAGATTTAAAATCAATGCGGAGTAGAAGTTTTAGCTTCAAATCCTTGCGAAACAAATGATTTAGCTTCAAATACTTGCAATATAAACGATATAGCTTCAAATTCATGCGAAACAAACGAGTTAGCTTCACAGTCATTCGAAACACACGATTTAACTTCAAATCAATGCGAAGTGGAAGGTTTAGCTTCAAATCAATGCGAAGTAGAAGGTTTAGCTTCAAATCCAAGCGAAACAAATAATTTAGCTTCAAATGCTTGCGATATAAATGATTTAGATTCAACTGCATGCGAAATAAACGAGTTAGCTTCACGTTCATTCGAAACACATGATTTAGCTTCAAATCCATGCGTAGTAGAAGATTTAGCTTCAAATCCATGCGAAGGAGAAGATTTAGCTTCAAATCCATGCGAAACAAATGATTTACCTTCAAATACTTGAGATATAAATGATTTAGCTTTAACTGGAAGCGAAACAAGCGAGTTAGCTTCTAATCCATGCGAAACAAATGAGTTAGCTTCACATTAATTCGAAACACATGATTTAGCCTCAAATCAATGCGAGGTAGAAGATTTAGCTTCAAATCCAAGCGAAACAAATAATTTAGCTTCAAATACTTGCGATACAAATGATTTAGATTCAACTGCATGCGAAACAAACGAGTTAGCTTCACAGTCATTCGAAACACATGATTTAACTTCAAATCAATGCGAAGTAGAAGGTTTAGCTTCAAATCTATGCGAAGTAGAAGGATTAGCTTCAAATCCATGCGAAACAAATGATTTAGCTTCAAGTACTTGCGATATAAACGATATAGCTTCAAATGCATGCGAAACAAATGATTCTGCTTCAAATACTTGCGATATAAATGATTTAGATTCAACTGCATGCGAAACAAACAAGTTAGATTCACATCCATGCGAAAAAAGAGATTTAGATTTAAAATCAATGCGGAGTAGAAGTTTTAGCTTCAAATCCTTGCGAAACAAATGATTTAGCTTCAAATACTTGCAATATAAACGATATAGCTTCAAATTCATGCGAAACAAACGAGTTAGCTTCACAGTCATTCGAAACACATGATTTAACTTCAAATCAATGCGAAGTAGAAGGTTTAGCTTCAAATCAATGCGAAGTAGAAGGTTTAGCTTCAAATCAATGCGAAGTAGAAGGTTTAGCTTCAAATCCAAGCGAAACAAATAATTTAGCTTCAAATGCTTGCGATATAAATGATTTAGATTCAACTGCATGCGAAACAAACGAGTTAGCTTCACGTTCATTCGAAACACATGATTTAGCTTCAAATCCATGCGTAGTAGAAGATTTAGCTTCAAATCCATGCGAAACAAATGATTTTGCTTCAAATACTAGCGATATAAATGACTTAGATTCAACTGCATGCGAAACAAACAAGTTAGATTCACATCCATGCGAAAAAAGAGACTTAGATTTAAAATCAATGCGGAGTAGAAGTTTTAGCTTCAAATCCTTGCGAAACAAATGATTTAGCTTCAAATACTTGCAATATAAACGATATAGCTTCAAATTCATGCGAAACAAACGAGTTAGCTTCACAGTCATTCGAAACACATGATTTAACTTCAAATCAATGCGAAGTAGAAGGTTTAGCTTCAAATCTATGCGAAGTAGAAGGTTTAGCTTCAAATCCATGCGAAACAAATGATTTAGCTTCACAATCATTCGAAACACATGATTTAGCTTCAAATCCATGCGAAGGAGAAGATTTAGCTTCAAATCCATGCGAAACAAATGATTTACCTTCAAATACTTGTGATATAAATGATTTAGCTTTAACTGGAAGCGAAACAAGCGAGTTAGCTTCTAATCCATGCGAAACAATTGAGTTAGCTTCACATTAATTCGAAACACATGATTTAGCCTCAAATCAATGCGAGGTAGAAGATTTAGCTTCAAATCCAAGCGAAACAAATAATTTAGCTTCACAATGATTCGAAACACATGATTTAGCTTCAAATCAATGCGAAGTAGAAGGTTTAGCTTCAAATCCACGCGAAACAAATGATTTGCCTTCAAATACTGGCGATATAAATGATTTAGCACCAACTGGAAGCGAAACATGCGAGTTTGCTTCAAATCCATGCGAAACACATGACTTTGCTTGAAATCAATGCGGAGTAGAAGTTTTAGCTTCAACTGCATGCGAAACACATGATTTATCCTTAAATCAATGCGAAGTAGAAGGTTTAGATTCAAAACTATAAGAAACAAATGAGTTAGCATCAAATGCTTGCGACATAAATGATTTAGCTTCAACTGCATGCGAAACAAAAGAGTTAGATTCAATTCCACGTGTAACATATGATTAAGCGTCAAATGAATGATAAACACATGATTAAGCTTCAAATCAATACGGAATAGAAGGTTTAGATTTAAATGCATGCGGAACACATGATTTGGCTTCAAATCAATGCGAAGAAGAAGGTTTAGCTTCAAATCCAAGAGAAACAAATGATTTTGCTTCAAAAACTTGCGATATAAATGATTTCGCTTTAAAATTATGCGAAACAAATGATTTAGCTTCACATACTTGCGATATAAATGATTTAGCTTCAAGTGGAAGCGAGACAAGCGAGTTAGCTTCAAATCCATGCGAAACACATGATTTGTCTTCAAAGCAATGCGACGTAGAAGGTTTAGCTTCAAATCAATGCGAAGAAGAAGGTTTAGCTTCAAATCCAAGACAAACAAATGATTTAGCTTCAAATACTTGCGATATAAATGATTTAGATTCAACTGCATGCGAAACAAACAAGTTAGATTCAAAACAATGCAAAACACGAGATTTATGTTCAAATCAATGCCGAGTAGAAGTTTTAGATTCAAACCCACGCGAAACAAATGATTTAGCTTCAAATACTTGCGATATAAACGTTATAGCTTCAAATGCATGCGAAACAAACGAGTTAGCTACACAGTCATTCGAAACACATGATTTAGCTTCAAATCCATGCGAAGTAGAAGATTTAGCTTCAAATCCATGCGAAACAAATGATTTAACTTCAAATACTTGCGATATAAATGATTTAGCTTCAAAGGGAAGTGAAACAAGCGAGTTAGCTTCCAATCTATGCGAAACAAATGATTTAGCTTCAAGTACTAGCGATATAAATGATTTAGCTTTAACTGGAAGCGAAACAAGCGAGTTAGCTTCTAATCCATGCGAAACAAACGAGTTAGCTTCACATTAATTCGAAACACATGATTTAGCCTCAAATCAATGCGAGGTAGAAGATTTAGCTTCAAATCCATGCGACACAAATGATTTAGCTTCAAATACTTGCGATATAAACGATTTAGCTTTAACTGGAAGCGAATCAAGCGAGTTAGCTTCAAATTCATGCGAAACAAACGAGTTAGCTTCACAGTCATTCGAAACACATGATTTAGCTTCAAATCAAAGCGAAGTAGAAGGTTTAGCTTCAAATCCATGCGAAACAAATGATTTACCTTCAAATACTTGCGATATAAATGATTTAGCTTTAACTGGAAGCGAATCAAGCGAGTTAGCTTCAAATTCATGCGAAACAAACGAGTTAGCTTCACAGTCATTCGAAACACATGATTTAGCTTCAAATCAATGCGAAATAGAAGGTTTAGCTTCAAATCCAAGCGAAACAAATAATTTAGCTTCAAATACTTGCGATATAAATGATTTAGATTCAACTGCATGCGAAACAAACGAGTTAGCTTCACGTTCATTCGAAACACATGATTTATATTCAAATCAATGCGAAGTAGAGGGTTTAACTTCATATCCAAGCGAAACAAATAATTTAGCTTCAAATACTTGCGATATAAACGATTTAGATTCAAATGCATGCGAAACAATCGAGTTAGCTTCAAATCCACGCGAAACGCGTGATTTATCTTCCTTGCATTTCGTAGTAGAAGGATTAGCTTCAAATCCATGCGAAACAAATGATTTAGCTACACAATCATTCGAAACACATGATTTAGCTTCAAATCAATGCGAAGTAGAAGGTTTAGCTTCAAATCCACGCGAAACAAATGATTGGCCTTCAAATACTGGCGATATAAATGATTTAGCACCAACTGGAAGCGAAACATGCGAGTTTGCTTCAAATCCATGCGAAACAAATGATTTGGCTTCAAGTACTTGCGATATAATCGATATAGCTTCAAATGCATGCGAAACAAACGAGTTAGCTCACATTCATTCGAAACACATGCTTTAGCTTCAAATCTATTCGAAGTAGAAGATTTAGCTTCAAATCCATGCGAAACAAATGATTTAGCTTCAAATACTTGCGATATAAATGATTTAGCTTCAACTGCATGCGAAAGAATCGAGTTAAATTCAAATCCATGCGAAACACATGACAAAGCTTCAAATCAGTGCGAGGTAGAAGGTTTAGCTTCAAATCCATGCGAAACAAACGAGTTAGCTTTACGTTCATTCGAAACACATGATTTAGCTTCAAATCCATGTGTAGTAGAAGATTTAGCTTCAAATCCATGCTAAACAAATGATTTTGCTTCAAATACTTGCGATATAAATGATTTAGATTCAACTGCATGCGAAACAAACAAGTTAGATTCACATCCATGCGAAAAAAGAGATTTAGATTTAAAATCAATGCGGAGTAGAAGTTTTAGCTTCAAATCCTTGCGAAACAAATGATTTAGCTTCAAATACTTGCAATATAAACGATATAGCTTCAAATTCATGCGAAACAAACGAGTTAGCTTCACAGTCATTCGAAACACACGATTTAACTTCAAATCAATGCGAAGTGGAAGGTTTAGCTTCAAATCAATGCGAAGTAGAAGGTTTAGCTTCAAATCCAAGCGAAACAAATAATTTAGCTTCAAATGCTTGCGATATAAATGATTTAGATTCAACTGCATGCGAAATAAACGAGTTAGCTTCACGTTCATTCGAAACACATGATTTAGCTTCAAATCCATGCGTAGTAGAAGATTTAGCTTCAAATCCATGCGAAGGAGAAGATTTAGCTTCAAATCCATGCGAAACAAATGATTTACCTTCAAATACTTGAGATATAAATGATTTAGCTTTAACTGGAAGCGAAACAAGCGAGTTAGCTTCTAATCCATGCGAAACAAATGAGTTAGCTTCACATTAATTCGAAACACATGATTTAGCCTCAAATCAATGCGAGGTAGAAGATTTAGCTTCAAATCCAAGCGAAACAAATAATTTAGCTTCAAATACTTGCGATACAAATGATTTAGATTCAACTGCATGCGAAACAAACGAGTTAGCTTCACGTTCATTCGAAACACATGATTTAGCTTCAAATCCATGCGAAACAAATTATTTAGCTACAAATAGTTGCGATAGAAATGATTTAGCTTCAACTAGAAGCGAATCAAGCGAGTTAGCTTCTCATCCATGCGAAACAAATGATTTAGCTTCAAATACTTGCGGTATAAACGATATTGCTTCAAATGCATTCGAAACAAACTAGTTAGATTCACATTCATTCGAAACACATGATTTAGCTTCAAATCAATGAGAAGTAGAAGGTTTAGCTTCAAATCCATGCGAAACAAATGATTTAGATTCAAATACCAGCGATATAAATGATTTAGCTTTAACTGGAAGCGAAACAAGCGAGTTAGCTTCTAATCCATGCGAAACAAACGAGTTAGCTTCACATTAATTCGAAACACATGATTTAGCCTCAAATCAATGCGAGGTAGAAGATTTAGCTTCAAATCCATGCGAAACAAATGATTTAGCTTCAAATACTTGCGATATAAACGATATATCTTCAAATGCATGCGAAACAAACGAGTTAGCTTCACAGTCATTCGAAGCACATGATTTAGCTTCAAATCCATGCGAAGGAGAAGATTTAGCTTCAAATCCATGCGAAACAAATGATTTACCTTCAAATACTTGTGATATAAATGATTTAGCTTTAACTGGAAGCGAAACAAGCGAGTTAGCTTCTAATCCATGCGAAACAATTGAGTTAGCTTCACATTAATTCGAAACACATGATTTAGCCTCAAATCAATGCGAGGTAGAAGATTTAGCTTCAAATCCAAGCGAAACAAATAATTTAGCTTCACAATGATTCGAAACACATGATTTAGTTTCAAATCAATGCGAAGTAGAAGGTTTAGCTTCAAATCCACGCGAAACAAATGATTTGCCTTCAAATACTGGCGATATAAATGATTTAGCACCAACTGGAAGCGAAACATGCGAGTTTGCTTCAAATCCATGCGAAACACATGACTTTGCTTGAAATCAATGCGGAGTAGAAGTTTTAGCTTCAACTGCATGCGAAACACATGATTTATCCTTAAATCAATGCGAAGTAGAAGGTTTAGATTCAAATCTATAAGAAACAAATGAGTTAGCATCAAATGCTTGCGACATAAATGATTTAGCTTCAACTGCATGCGAAACAAAAGAGTTAGATTCAATTCCACGTGTAACATATGATTAAGCGTCAAATGAATGATAAACACATGATTAAGCTTCAAATCAATGCGGAATAGAAGGTTTAGATTTAAATGCATGCGGAACACATGATTTGGCTTCAAATCAATGCGAAGAAGAAGGTTTAGCTTCAAATCCAAGAGAAACAAATGATTTTGCTTCAAAAACTTGCGATATAAATGATTTCGCTTTAAAATTATGCGAAACAAATGATTTAGCTTCACATACTTGCGATATAAATGATTTAGCTTCAAGTGGAAGCGAGACAAGCGAGTTAGCTTCAAATCCATGCGAAACACATGATTTGTCTTCAAAGCAATGCGACGTAGAAGGTTTAGCTTCAAATCAATGCGAAGAAGAAGGTTTAGCTTCAAATCCAAGACAAACAAATGATTTAGCTTCAAATACTTGCGATATAAATGATTTAGATTCAACTGCATGCGAAACAAACAAGTTAGATTCAAAACAATGCAAAACACGAGATTTATGTTCAAATCAATGCCGAGTAGAAGTTTTAGATTCAAACCCACGCGAAACAAATGATTTAGCTTCAAATACTTGCGATATAAACGTTATAGCTTCAAATGCATGCGAAACAAACGAGTTAGCTACACAGTCATTCGAAACACATGATTTAGCTTCAAATCCATGCGAAGTAGAAGATTTAGCTTCAAATCCATGCGAAACAAATGATTTAACTTCAAATACTTGCGATATAAATGATTTAGCTTCAAAGGGAAGTGAAACAAGCGAGTTAGCTTCCAATCTATGCGAAACAAATGATTTAGCTTCAAGTACTAGCGATATAAATGATTTAGCTTTAACTGGAAGCGAAACAAGCGAGTTAGCTTCTAATCCATGCGAAACAAACGAGTTAGCTTCACATTAATTCGAAACACATGATTTAGCCTCAAATCAATGCGAGGTAGAAGATTTAGCTTCAAATCCATGCGACACAAATGATTTAGCTTCAAATACTTGCGATATAAACGATTTAGCTTTAACTGGAAGCGAATCAAGCGAGTTAGCTTCAAATTCATGCGAAACAAACGAGTTAGCTTCACAGTCATTCGAAACACATGATTTAGCTTCAAATCAAAGCGAAGTAGAAGGTTTAGCTTCAAATCCATGCGAAACAAATGATTTACCTTCAAATACTTGCGATATAAATGATTTAGCTTTAACTGGAAGCGAATCAAGCGAGTTAGCTTCAAATTCATGCGAAACAAACGAGTTAGCTTCACAGTCATTCGAAACACATGATTTAGCTTCAAATCAATGCGAAATAGAAGGTTTAGCTTCAAATCCAAGCGAAACAAATAATTTAGCTTCAAATACTTGCGATATAAATGATTTAGATTCAACTGCATGCGAAACAAACGAGTTAGCTTCACGTTCATTCGAAACACATGATTTATATTCAAATCAATGCGAAGTAGAGGGTTTAACTTCATATCCAAGCGAAACAAATAATTTAGCTTCAAATACTTGCGATATAAACGATTTAGATTCAAATGCATGCGAAACAATCGAGTTAGCTTCAAATCCACGCGAATCGCGTGATTTATCTTCCTTGCATTTCGTAGTAGAAGGATTAGCTTCAAATCCATGCGAAACAAATGATTTAGCTACACAATCATTCGAAACACATGATTTAGCTTCAAATCAATGCGAAGTAGAAGGTTTAGCTTCAAATCCACGCGAAACAAATGATTGGCCTTCAAATACTGGCGATATAAATGATTTAGCACCAACTGGAAGCGAAACATGCGAGTTTGCTTCAAATCCATGCGAAACAAATGATTTGGCTTCAAGTACTTGCGATATAATCGATATAGCTTCAAATGCATGCGAAACAAACGAGTTAGCTCACATTCATTCGAAACACATGCTTTAGCTTCAAATCTATTCGAAGTAGAAGATTTAGCTTCAAATCCATGCGAAACAAATGATTTAGCTTCAAATACTTGCGATATAAATGATTTAGATTCAACTGCATGCGAAACAAACGAGTTAGATTCAAATCCATGCGAAAAAAGAGATTTAGATTTAAAATCAATGCGGAGTAGTAGTTTTAGCTTCAAATCCTTGCGAAACAAATGATTTAGCTTCAAATACTTGCGATATAAACGATATAGCTTCAAATTCATGCGAAACAAACGAGTTAGCTTCACAGTCATTCGAAACACATGATTTAGCTTCAAATCAATGCGAAGTAGAAGGTTTAGCTTCAAATCCATGCGAAACAAATGATTTACCTTCAAATACTTGCGATATAAATGATTTAGCTTTAACTGGAAGCGAAACAAGCGAGTTAGCTTCTAATCCATGCGAAACAAACGAGTTAGCTTCACATTAATTCGAAACACATGATTTAGCCTCAAATCAATGCGAGGTAGAAGATTTAGCTTCAAATCCATGCGAAACAAATGATTTAGCTTCAAATACTTGCGATATAAACGATATATCTTCAAATGCATGCGAAACAATCGAGTTAGCTTCACAGTCATTCGAAGCACATGCTTTAGCTTCAAATCAATGCGAAGTAGAAGGTTTAGCTTCAAATCCATGCGAAACAAATGATTTACCTTCAAATACTTGCGATATAAATGATTAAGCTTTAACTGGAAGCGAAACAAGCGAGTTAGCTTCAAATTCATGCGAAACAAACGAGTTAGCTTCACAGTCATTCGAAACACATGATTTAGCTTCAAATCAATACAAAGTAGAAGGTTTAGCTTCAAATCCAAGCGAAACAAATAATTTAGCTTCAAATACTTGCGATATAAATGATTTAGATTCAACTGCATGCGAAACAAACGAGCTACTTCACGTTCATTCGAAACACATGATTTAGATTCAAATCAATGCCGAGTAGAAGGTTTATCTTCAAATCCATGCGAAACAAATGATTTACCTTCAAATACTAGCGATATAAATGATTTAGGATCAACTGGAAGCGAAACAAGTGAGTTAGCTTCTAATCCATGCGAAAAAAAAGATTTAGATCAACTACTTGCGATATAAATGATTTAGCTTCAACTGGAAGTGAAACAAGCGAGTTAGCTTCAAATCCACACGAAACACATGATTTATCTTCCATGCATTGCGCAGTAGAAGGTTTAGCTTCAAATCCATGCGAAACAAATGATTTAGCTTCACAGTCATTCGAAACACATGATTTAAATTCAAATCGATGCGAAGTAGAAGGTTTAGCTTCAAATCCATGCGAAACAAATGATTTACCTTCAAGTACTATCGATACAAATGATTTAGCTTCAACTGAAAACGAAACAAGCGAGTTAGGTTCTAATCTATGCGAAACACATGATTTATCTTCAAAGCAACGCGAAGAAGAAGGATTAGCTTCAAATCCATGCGAAACAAATGATTTAGCTTCAAATACTTGGGATATAAACGATATAGCTTCAAATGCATGCGAAACAAACGAGTTAGCTTCACATTCATTCGAAACACATGATTTAGCTTCAAATCAATGCGAAGAAGAAGGTTTATCTTCAAATCCAAGAGAAACAAATGATTTTGCTTCAAATACTTGCGATATAAATGATTTAGATTCAACTGCATGCGAAACATACGAGTTAGTTTCAAATCCACACGAAACACATGATTTATCTTCAAAGCGACGCGAAGTAGAAGGTTTAGCTTCAAATCCATGCGAAACAAATGATCTGGTTTCAAATACTGGCGATATAAATGATTTAGCTTTAACTGGAAGCGGAACAAGCGAGTTAGCTTCAAATCCATGCGAGACACATGATTTGTCTTCAAAGGAATACGAAGTAGACGGTTTATCTTCAAATCCATGCGAAACAAATGGTTTAACTTCAAATAGTAGCGATATAAATGATATAGCTTCAACTGGAAGCGAAACAAGCGAGTTAGCTTCTAATCCATGCGAAACAAATGATTTAGGTTCAAATACTTGCGATATAAACGATATAGCTTCAAATTCATGCGAAACAAACGAGTTAGCTTCACAGTCATTCGAAACACATGATTTAGCTTCAAATCAATGCGAAGTAGAAGGTTTAGCTTCAAATCCATGCGAAACAAATGATTTACCTTCAAATACTTGCGATATAAATCATTTAGCTTTAACTGGAAGCGAAACAAGCGAGTTAGCTTCTAATCCATGCGAAACAAACGAGTTAGCTTCACATTAATTCGAAACACATGATTTAGCCTCAAATCAATGCGAGGTAGAAGATTTAGCTTCAAATCCATGCGAAACAAATGATTTAGCTTCAAATACTTGCGATATAAACGATATATCTTCAAATGCATGCGAAACAAACGAGTTAGCTTCACAGTCATTCGAAGCACATGATTTAGCTTCAAATCAATGCGAAGTAGAAGGTTTAGCTTCAAATCCATGCGGAACAAATGATTTACCTTCAAATACTTGCGATATAAATGATTAAGCTTTAACTGGAAGCGAAACAAGCGAGTTAGCTTCAAATTCATGAGAAACAAACGAGTTAGCTTCACAGTCATTCGAAACACATGATTTAGCTTCAAATCAATACGAAGTAGAAGGTTTAGCTTCAAATCCAAGCGAAACAAATAATTTAGCTTCAAATACTTGCGATATAAATGATTTAGATTCAACTGCATGCGAAACAAACGAGCTACTGCACGTTCATTCGAAACACATGATTTAGATTCAAATCAATGCCGAGTAGAAGGTTTAGCTTCAAATCCATGCGAAACAAATGATTTACCTTCAAATACTAGCGATATAAATGATTTAGGATCAACTGGAAGCGAAACAAGTGAGTTAGCTTCTAATCCATGCGAAAAAAAAGATTTAGATCAACTACTTGCGATATAAATGATTTAGCTTCAACTGGAAGTGAAACAAGCGAGTTAGCTTCAAATCCATGCGAAACACATGATTTATCTTCAAAGCAACGCGAAGTAGAGGGATTAGCTTCAAATCCATGCGAAACAAATGATTTAGCTTCACAGTCATACGAAACACATGATTTAGCTTCAAATCAATGCGAAGTAGAAGGTGTAGCTTCAAATCCATGCGAAACAAATAATTTAGCTTAAAATACTTGCGATATAAACGATATAGCTTCAACTGCATGCGAAACAAACGAGTTAGCTTCAAATCCACACGAAACACATGATTTATCTTCCATGCATTGCGCAGTAGAAGGTTTAGCTTCAAATCCATGCGAAACAAATGATTTAGTTTCACAGTCATTCGAAACACATGATTTAAATTCAAATCAATGCGAAGTAGAAGGTTTAGCTTCAAATCCATGCGAAACAAATGATTTACCTTCAAGTACTATCGATACAAATGATTTAGCTTCAACTGAAAACGAAACAAGCGAGTTAGGTTCTAATCTATGCGAAACACATGATTTATCTTCAAAGCAACGCGAAGAAGAAGGATTAGCTTCAAATCCATGCGAAACAAATGATTTAGCTTCAAATACTTGGGATATAAACGATATAGCTTCACATGCATGCGAAACAAACGAGTTAGCTTCACATTCATTCGAAACACATGATTTAGCTTCAAATCAATGCGAAGATGAAGGTTTATCTTCAAATCCAAGAGAAACAAATGATTTTGCTTCAAATACTTGCGATATAAATGATTTAGATTCAACTGCATGCGAAACATACGAGTTAGATTCAAATCCACACGAAACACATGATTTATCTTCAAAGCGACGCGAAGTAGAAGGTTTAGCTTCAAATCCATGCGAAACAAATGATCTGGTTTCAAATACTGGCGATATAAATGATTTAGCTTTAACTGGAAGCGGAACAAGCGAGTTAGCTTCAAATCCATGCGAGACACATGATTTGTCTTCAAAGGAATACGAAGTAGACGGTTTATCTTCAAATCCATGCGAAACAAATGGTATAACTTCAAATAGTAGCGATATAAATGATATAGCTTCAACTGGAAGCGAAACAAGCGAGTTAGCTTCTAATCCATGCGAAACAAATGATTTAGATTCAAATACTTGCGATATAAACGATATAGCTTCAAATGCATGCGAAACAAAGGAGTTAGCTTCACATTCATTCGAAACACATGATTTAGCTTCAAATCAATACGAAGAAGAAGGTTTAGCTTCAAATCCAAGCGAAACAAATGATTTTGTTTCAAATACTTGGGATATAAATGATTTAGATTCAACTGCATGCGAAACAAACAAGTTAGATTCAAATCCATGCAAAACACGAGATTTAGATTCAAATCAATGCCGAGTACAAGTTTTAGCTTCAAATCCATGCGAAACAAATGATTTAGCTTCAAATACCTGCGATAATAACGATATATCTTCAAATGCATGCGAAACAAACGAGTTAGCTTCACAGTCACTCGAAACACATGATTTAGCTTCAAATCAATTCGAAGTAGAAGGTTTAGCTTCAAATCCAAGCGATACAAATAATTTAGCTCCAAATACTTGCGATATAAATGATTTAGATTCAACTGCATGCGAAACAAACGAGTTAGCTTCACGTTCATTCGAAACACACGATTTAGATTCAAATCCATGCGTAGTAGAAGATTTAGCTTCAAATCCATGCGAAACAAATGATTTTGCTTCAAATACTTGCAATATAAACGATATAGCTTCAAATTCATGCGAAACAAACGAGTTAGCTTCACAGTCATTCGAAACACATGATTTAACTTCAAATCAATGCGATGTAGAAGGTTTAGCTTCAAATCAATGCGAAGTAGAAGGTTTAGCTTCAAATCCATGCGAAACAAATGATTTAGCTTCAAGTATTTGCGATACAAGTGATTTAGCTTCAACTGGAAGCGAGACAAACGACTTAGCTTCACATTCATGCGAAAACAAATGATTTATCTTCAAAGCAACGCGAAGTAGAAGGATTAGCTTCAAATCCATGTGAAACAAATGGTTTAGCTTCAAGTACTAGCGATATAAATGACTTAGCTCCAACTGGAAGCGAGACATGCGAGTTAGCTTCAAATCCATGCGAAACAAATTATTTAGCTTCAAGTACTTGCGATATAAATGATTTAGTTTCAACTGGAAGCGAGACAAACGAGTTAGCTTCACATTCATGCGAAAACACATGATTTAGCTTCAAATCAATGCGAGGTAAAATCTTTGGCTTCAAATCCATGCGAAACAAATGATTTAGCTTCAAAACCTTGCGATATAAATGATTTAGATTCAACTGCATGCGAAACAAACAACTTAGATTCACAGTCATTCGAAACGCATGATTTAGCTTCAAATCAATACGAAGTAGAAGGTTTAGCTTCAAATCCAAGCGAAACAAATAATTTAGATTCAAATACTTGCGATATAAATGATTTAGATTCAACTGCATGCGAAACAAACGAGCTACTTCACGTTCATTCGAAACACATGATTTAAATTCAAATCAATGCCGAGTAGAAGGTTTATCTTCAAATCCATGCGAAACAAATGATTTACCTTCAAATACTAGCGATATAAATGATTTAGGATCAACTGGAAGCGAAACAAGTGAGTTAGCTTCTAATCCATGCGAAAAAAAAGATTTAGATCAACTACTTGCGATATAAATGATTTAGCTTCAACTGGAAGTGAAACAAGCGAGTTAGCTTCAAATCCATGCGAAACACATGATTTATCTTCAAAGCAACGCGAAGTAGAGGGATTAGCTTCAAATCCATGCGAAACAAATGATTTAGCTTCACAGTCATACGAAACACATGATTTAGCTTCAAATCAATGCGAAGTAGAAGGTGTAGCTTCAAATCCATGCGAAACAAATAATTTAGCTTAAAATACTTGCGATATAAACGATATAGCTTCAACTGCATGCGAAACAAACGAGTTAGCTTCAAATCCACACGAAACACATGATTTATCTTCCATGCATTGCGCAGTAGAAGGTTTAGCTTCAAATCCATGCGAAACAAATGATTTAGTTTCACAGTCATTCGAAACACATGATTTAAATTCAAATCAATGCGAAGTAGAAGGTTTAGCTTCAAATCCATGCGAAACAAATGATTTACCTTCAAGTACTATCGATACAAATGATTTAGCTTCAACTGAAAACGAAACAAGCGAGTTAGGTTCTAATCTATGCGAAACACATGATTTATCTTCAAAGCAACGCGAAGAAGAAGGATTAGCTTCAAATCCATGCGAAACAAATGATTTAGCTTCAAATACTTGGGATATAAACGATATAGCTTCACATGCATGCGAAACAAACGAGTTAGCTTCACATTCATTCGAAACACATGATTTAGCTTCAAATCAATGCGAAGATGAAGGTTTATCTTCAAATCCAAGAGAAACAAATGATTTTGCTTCAAATACTTGCGATATAAATGATTTAGATTCAACTGCATGCGAAACATACGAGTTAGTTTCAAATCCACACGAAACACATGATTTATCTTCAAAGCGACGCGAAGTAGAAGGTTTAGCTTCAAATCCATGCGAAACAAATGATCTGGTTTCAAATACTGGCGATATAAATGATTTAGCTTTAACTGGAAGCGGAACAAGCGAGTTAGCTTCAAATCCATGCGAGACACATGATTTGTCTTCAAAGGAATACGAAGTAGACGGTTTATCTTCAAATCCATGCGAAACAAATGGTTTAACTTCAAATAGTAGCGATATAAATGATATAGCTTCAACTGGAAGCGAAACAAGCGAGTTAGCTTCTAATCCATGCGAAACAAATGATTTAGGTTCAAATACTTGCGATATAAACGATATAGCTTCAAATGCATGCGAAACAAAGGAGTTAGCTTCACATTCATTCGAAACACATGATTTAGCTTCAAATCAATACGAAGAAGAAGGTTTAGCTTCAAATCCAAGCGAAACAAATGATTTTGTTTCAAATACTTGGGATATAAATGATTTAGATTCAACTGCATGCGAAACAAACAAGTTAGATTCAAATCCATGCAAAACACGAGATTTAGATTCAAATCAATGCCGAGTACAAGTTTTAGCTTCAAATCCATGCGAAACAAATGATTTAGCTTCAAATACCTGCGATAATAACGATATATCTTCAAATGCATGCGAAACAAACGAGTTAGCTTCACAGTCACTCGAAACACATGATTTAGCTTCAAATCAATTCGAAGTAGAAGGTTTAGCTTCAAATCCAAGCGATACAAATAATTTAGCTCCAAATACTTGCGATATAAATGATTTAGATTCAACTGCATGCGAAACAAACGAGTTAGCTTCACGTTCATTCGAAACACACGATTTAGCTTCAAATCCATGCGTAGTAGAAGATTTAGCTTCAAATCCATGCGAAACAAATGATTTTGCTTCAAATACTTGCAATATAAACGATATAGCTTCAAATTCATGCGAAACAAACGAGTTAGCTTCACAGTCATTCGAAACACATGATTTAACTTCAAATCAATGCGAAGTAGAAGGTTTAGCTTCAAATCAATGCGAAGTAGAAGGTTTAGCTTCAAATCCATGCGAAACAAATGATTTAGCTTCTCAGTCATTCGAAACACATGATTTAAATTCAAATCAATGCGAAGTAGAAGGTTTAGCTTCAAATCCATGCGAAACAAATGATTTACCTTCAAGTACTATCGATACAAATGATTTAGCTTCAACTGAAAACGAAACAAGCGAGTTAGGTTCTAATCTATGCGAAACACATGATTTATCTTCAAAGCAACGCGAAGAAGAAGGATTAGCTTCAAATCCATGCGAAACAAATGATTTAGCTTCAAATACTTGGGATATAAACGATATAGCTTCAAATGCATGCGAAACAAACGAGTTAGCTTCACATTCATTCGAAACACATGATTTAGCTTCAAATCAATGCGAAGAAGAAGGTTTATCTTCAAATCCAAGAGAAACAAATGATTTTGCTTCAAATACTTGCGATATAAATGATTTAGATTCAACTGCATGCGAAACATACGAGTTAGTTTCAAATCCACACGAAACACATGATTTATCTTCCATGCATTGCGCAGTAGAAGGGTTAGCTTCAAATCCATGCGAAACACATGATTTACTTTCAAAGCAACGCGGAGTAGAGGGATTAGCTTCAAATCCATGCGAAACAAATGATTTAGCTTCAAACACTTGCGGTATAAATGATTTAGCTTCAACTGGAAGCGAAACATGCGAGTTAGCTTCAAATCCATGCAAAACAAATGATTTAGCTTCAAGTACGTGCGATATAAACGATATAGCTTCAGCTGCATGCGAAACAAACGAGTTAGCTTCACATTCAATCGAAACACATGATTTAGCATCAAATCAATGCGAAGAAGAAGGTTTATCTTCAAATCCAAGAGAAACAAATGATTTTGCTTCAAATACTTGCGATATAAATGATTTAGATTCAACTGCATGCGCAACAAAAAAGTTAGCTTCAAATCCACGCGAAACACATGATTTATCTTCCAAGCAATGCAAAGTAGAAGGTTTAGCTTCAAATCCATGCGAAACAAATGATTTACCTTCAAATACTAGCGTTATAAATGATTTAGGATCAACTGGAAGCGAAACAAGTGAGTTAGCTTCTAATCCATGCGAAAAAAAAGATTTAGATCAACTACTTGCGATATAAATGATTTAGCTTCAACTGGAAGTGAAACAAGCGAGTTAGCTTCAAATCCATGCGAAACACATGATTTATCTTCAAATCGACGCGAAGTAGAAGGTTTAGCTTCAAATCCATGCGAAACAAATGATCTGGTTTCAAATACTGGCGATATAAATGATTTAGCTTTAACTGGAAGCGGAACAAGCGAGTTAGCTTCAAATCCATGCGAGACACATGATTTGTCTTCAAAGGAATACGAAGTAGACGGTTTATCTTCAAATCCATGCGAAACAAATGGTTTAACTTCAAATAGTAGCGATATAAATGATATAGCTTCAACTGGAAGCGAAACAAGCGAGTTAGCTTCTAATCCATGCGAAACAAATGATTTAGATTCAAATACTTGCGATATAAACGATATTGCTTCAAATGCATGCGAAACAAAGGAGTTAGCTTCACATTCATTCGAAACACATGATTTAGCTTCAAATCAATACGAAGAAGAAGGTTTAGCTTCAAATCCAAGCGAAACAAATGATTTTGTTTCAAATACTTGGGATATAAATGATTTAGATTCAACTGCATGCGAAACAAACAAGTTAGATTCAAATCCATGCAAAACACGAGATTTAGATTCAAATCAATGCCGAGTACAAGTTTTAGCTTCAAATCCATGCGAAACAAATGATTTAGCTTCAAATACCTGCGATAATAACGATATAACTTCAAATGCATGCGAAACAAACGAGTTAGCTTCACAGTCATTCGAAACACATGATTTAGCTTCAAATCAATGCGAAGTAGAAGGTTTAGCTTCAAATCCAAGCGAAACAAATAATTTAGCTTCAAATACTTGCGATATAATTGATTTAGATTCAACTGCATGCGAAACAAACGAGTTAGCTTCACGTTCATTCGAAACACATGAGTTAGCTTCAAATCAATGCGAAGTAGAAGGTGTAGCCTCAAATCGATGCGAAACAAATGATTTAGCTTCAAATACTAGCGATATAAATGACATAGCTCCAACTGGAAGCGAAACATGCGAGTTAGCTTCAAATCCATGCGAAACAAATGATTTAGCTTCAAGTACTTGCGATATAAACGATATAGCTTCAACTGCATGCGAAACATACGAACTAGCTTCAAATCCACACGAAACACATGATTTATCTTCCATGCATTGCGCAGTAGAAAGTTTAGCTTCAAATCCATGCGAAACAAATGATTTAGCTTCACAGTCATTCGAAACACATGATTTAAATTCAAATCAATGTGAAGTAGAAGGTTTAGTTTCAAATCCATGCGAAACAAATGATTTACCTTCAAGTACTATCGATATAAATGATTTAGCTTCAACTGAAAGCGAATCAAGCAAGTTAGGTTCTAATCTATGCGAAACACATGATTTATCTTCAAAGCAACGCGAAGTAGAAGGATTAGCTTCAAATCCATGCGAAACAAATGATTTAGCTTCAAATACTTGGGATATAAACGATATAGCTTCAACTGCATGCGAAACAAACGAATTAGCTTCAAATCCACACGAAACACATGATTTATCTTCCATGCATTGCGCAGTAGAAAGTTTAGCTTTAAATCCATGCGAAACAAATGAGTTAGCTTCACAGTCATTCGAAACACATGATTTAAATTCAAATCAATGTGAAGTAGAAGGTTTAGTTTCAAATCCATGCGAAACAAATGATTTACCTTCAAGTACTATCGATATAAATGATTTAGCTTCAACTGAAAACGAAACAAGCAAGTTAGGTTCTAATCTATGCGAAACACATGATTTATCTTCAAAGCAACGCGAAGTAGAAGGATTAGCTTCAAATCCATGCGAAACAAATGATTTAGCTTCAAGTACTAGCGATATAAATGACTTAGCTCCAACTGGAAGCGAGACATGCGAGTTAGATTCAAATCCATGCGAAACAAATGATTTACCTTCAAATACTTGCGATACAAACGATATAGCTTCAAATTCATGCGAAACAAACGAGTTAGCTTCACAGTCATTCGAAACACATGATTTAGCTTCAAATCAATGCGAAGTAGAAGGGTTAGCTTCAAATCCATGCGAAACACATGATTTACTTTCAAAGCAACGCGGAGTAGAGGGATTAGCTTCAAATCCATGCGAAACAAATGATTTAGCTTCAAACACTTGCGGTATAAATGATTTAGCTTCAACTGGAAGCGAAACATGCGAGTTAGCTTCAAATCCATGCAAAACAAATGATTTAGCTTCAAGTACTTGCGATATAAACGATATAGCTTCAGCTGCATGCGAAACAAACGAGTTAGCTTCACAGTCACTCGAAACACATGATTTAGCTTCAAATCAATTCGAAGTAGAAGGTTTAGCTTCAAATCCAAGCGATACAAATAATTTAGCTCCAAATACTTGCGATATAAATGATTTAGATTCAACTGCATGCGAAACAAACGAGTTAGCTTCACGTTCATTCGAAACACACGATTTAGCTTCAAATCCATGCGTAGTAGAAGATTTAGCTTCAAATCCATGCGAAACAAATGATTTTGCTTCAAATACTTGCAATATAAACGATATAGCTTCAAATTCATGCGAAACAAACGAGTTAGCTTCACAGTCATTCGAAACACATGATTTAACTTCAAATCAATGCGAAGTAGAAGGTTTAGCTTCAAATCAATGCGAAGTAGAAGGTTTAGCTTCAAATCCATGCGAAACAAATGATTTAGCTTCTCAGTCATTCGAAACACATGATTTAAATTCAAATCAATGCGAAGTAGAAGGTTTAGCTTCAAATCCATGCGAAACAAATGATTTACCTTCAAGTACTATCGATACAAATGATTTAGCTTCAACTGAAAACGAAACAAGCGAGTTAGGTTCTAATCTATGCGAAACACATGATTTATCTTCAAAGCAACGCGAAGAAGAAGGATTAGCTTCAAATCCATGCGAAACAAATGATTTAGCTTCAAATACTTGGGATATAAACGATATAGCTTCAAATGCATGCGAAACAAACGAGTTAGCTTCACATTCATTCGAAACACATGATTTAGCTTCAAATCAATGCGAAGAAGAAGGTTTATCTTCAAATCCAAGAGAAACAAATGATTTTGCTTCAAATACTTGCGATATAAATGATTTAGATTCAACTGCATGCGAAACATACGAGTTAGTTTCAAATCCACACGAAACACATGATTTATCTTCCATGCATTGCGCAGTAGAAGGGTTAGCTTCAAATCCATGCGAAACACATGATTTACTTTCAAAGCAACGCGGAGTAGAGGGATTAGCTTCAAATCCATGCGAAACAAATGATTTAGCTTCAAACACTTGCGGTATAAATGATTTAGCTTCAACTGGAAGCGAAACATGCGAGTTAGCTTCAAATCCATGCAAAACAAATGATTTAGCTTCAAGTACGTGCGATATAAACGATATAGCTTCAGCTGCATGCGAAACAAACGAGTTAGCTTCACATTCAATCGAAACACATGATTTAGCATCAAATCAATGCGAAGAAGAAGGTTTATCTTCAAATCCAAGAGAAACAAATGATTTTGCTTCAAATACTTGCGATATAAATGATTTAGATTCAACTGCATGCGCAACAAAAAAGTTAGCTTCAAATCCACGCGAAACACATGATTTATCTTCCAAGCAATGCAAAGTAGAAGGTTTAGCTTCAAATCCATGCGAAACAAATGATTTACCTTCAAATACTAGCGTTATAAATGATTTAGGATCAACTGGAAGCGAAACAAGTGAGTTAGCTTCTAATCCATGCGAAAAAAAAGATTTAGATCAACTACTTGCGATATAAATGATTTAGCTTCAACTGGAAGTGAAACAAGCGAGTTAGCTTCAAATCCATGCGAAACACATGATTTATCTTCAAATCGACGCGAAGTAGAAGGTTTAGCTTCAAATCCATGCGAAACAAATGATCTGGTTTCAAATACTGGCGATATAAATGATTTAGCTTTAACTGGAAGCGGAACAAGCGAGTTAGCTTCAAATCCATGCGAGACACATGATTTGTCTTCAAAGGAATACGAAGTAGACGGTTTATCTTCAAATCCATGCGAAACAAATGGTTTAACTTCAAATAGTAGCGATATAAATGATATAGCTTCAACTGGAAGCGAAACAAGCGAGTTAGCTTCTAATCCATGCGAAACAAATGATTTAGATTCAAATACTTGCGATATAAACGATATTGCTTCAAATGCATGCGAAACAAAGGAGTTAGCTTCACATTCATTCGAAACACATGATTTAGCTTCAAATCAATACGAAGAAGAAGGTTTAGCTTCAAATCCAAGCGAAACAAATGATTTTGTTTCAAATACTTGGGATATAAATGATTTAGATTCAACTGCATGCGAAACAAACAAGTTAGATTCAAATCCATGCAAAACACGAGATTTAGATTCAAATCAATGCCGAGTACAAGTTTTAGCTTCAAATCCATGCGAAACAAATGATTTAGCTTCAAATACCTGCGATAATAACGATATAACTTCAAATGCATGCGAAACAAACGAGTTAGCTTCACAGTCATTCGAAACACATGATTTAGCTTCAAATCAATGCGAAGTAGAAGGTTTAGCTTCAAATCCAAGCGAAACAAATAATTTAGCTTCAAATACTTGCGATATAATTGATTTAGATTCAACTGCATGCGAAACAAACGAGTTAGCTTCACGTTCATTCGAAACACATGAGTTAGCTTCAAATCAATGCGAAGTAGAAGGTGTAGCCTCAAATCGATGCGAAACAAATGATTTAGCTTCAAATACTAGCGATATAAATGACATAGCTCCAACTGGAAGCGAAACATGCGAGTTAGCTTCAAATCCATGCGAAACAAATGATTTAGCTTCAAGTACTTGCGATATAAACGATATAGCTTCAACTGCATGCGAAACATACGAACTAGCTTCAAATCCACACGAAACACATGATTTATCTTCCATGCATTGCGCAGTAGAAAGTTTAGCTTCAAATCCATGCGAAACAAATGATTTAGCTTCACAGTCATTCGAAACACATGATTTAAATTCAAATCAATGTGAAGTAGAAGGTTTAGTTTCAAATCCATGCGAAACAAATGATTTACCTTCAAGTACTATCGATATAAATGATTTAGCTTCAACTGAAAGCGAATCAAGCAAGTTAGGTTCTAATCTATGCGAAACACATGATTTATCTTCAAAGCAACGCGAAGTAGAAGGATTAGCTTCAAATCCATGCGAAACAAATGATTTAGCTTCAAATACTTGGGATATAAACGATATAGCTTCAACTGCATGCGAAACAAACGAATTAGCTTCAAATCCACACGAAACACATGATTTATCTTCCATGCATTGCGCAGTAGAAAGTTTAGCTTTAAATCCATGCGAAACAAATGAGTTAGCTTCACAGTCATTCGAAACACATGATTTAAATTCAAATCAATGTGAAGTAGAAGGTTTAGTTTCAAATCCATGCGAAACAAATGATTTACCTTCAAGTACTATCGATATAAATGATTTAGCTTCAACTGAAAACGAAACAAGCAAGTTAGGTTCTAATCTATGCGAAACACATGATTTATCTTCAAAGCAACGCGAAGTAGAAGGATTAGCTTCAAATCCATGCGAAACAAATGATTTAGCTTCAAATACTTGGGATATAAACGATATAGCTTCAAATGCATGCGAAACAAACGAGTTATCTTCACATTCATTCGAAACACATGATTTAGCTTCAAATCAATGCGAAGAAGAAGGTTTAGCTTCAAATCCAAGAGAAACAAATGATTTTGCTTCAAATACTTGCGATATAAATGATTTAGATTCAACTGCATGCGCAACAAAAATGTTAGCTTCAAATCCACGCGAAACACATGATTTATCTTCCAAGCAATGCAAAATGGAAGGTTTAGCTTCAAATCCATGCGAAACAAATGACTTAGCTTCAAATACTTGAGATATAAATGATTTAGCTTCAACTGGAAGCGAATCAATCGAGTTAGATTCGAATCCACGCGAAACACATGATTTATCTTCCAAGCAATGCGAAGTAGAAGGTTTAGTTTCAAATCCATGCGAAACAAATGATTTAGCTTCAAGTACTAGCGATATAAATGACTTAGCTCCAACTGGAAGCGAGACATGCGAGTTAGATTCAAATCCATGCGAAACAAATGATTTACCTTCAAATACTTGCGATACAAACGATATAGCTTCAAATTCATGCGAAACAAACGAGTTAGCTTCACAGTCATTCGAAACACATGATTTAGCTTCAAATCAATGCGAAGTAGAAGGGTTAGCTTCAAATCCATGCGAAACACATGATTTACTTTCAAAGCAACGCGGAGTAGAGGGATTAGCTTCAAATCCATGCGAAACAAATGATTTAGCTTCAAACACTTGCGGTATAAATGATTTAGCTTCAACTGGAAGCGAAACATGCGAGTTAGCTTCAAATCCATGCAAAACAAATGATTTAGCTTCAAGTACTTGCGATATAAACGATATAGCTTCAGCTGCATGCGAAACAAACGAGTTAGCTTCACATTCATTCGAAACACATGATTTAGCTTCAAATCAATGCGAAGAAGAAGGTTTATCTTCAAATCCAAGAGAAACAAATGATTTTGCTTCAAATACTTGCGATATAAATGATTTAGATTCAACTGCATGCGCAACAAAAAAGTTAGCTTCAAATCGACGCGAAACACATGATTTATCTTCCAAGCAATGCAAAGTAGAAGGTTTAGCTTCAAATCCATGCGAAACAAATGATTTACCTTCAAATACTAGCGTTATAAATGATTTAGGATCAACTGGAAGCGACACAAGTGAGTCAGCTTCTAATCCATGCGAAAAAAAAGATTCAGATCAACTACTTGCGATATAAATGATTTAGCTTCAACTGGAAGTGAAACAAGCGAGTTAGCTTCAAATCCATGCGAAACACATGATTTATCTTCAAAGCGACGCGAAGTAGAAGGTTTAGCTTCAAATCCATGCGAAACAAATGATTTAGCTTCAAAAACTTGCGATATAAACGTTATAGCTTCAAATGCATGCAAAACAAACGAGTTAGCTTCACAGTCATTCGAAACACATGATTTATCTTCAAATCAATGCGAAGTAGAAGATTTAGCTTCACATCCATGTGAAACAAATGATTTAGCTTCAAATACTTGCGACATAAATGATTTAGCTCCAACTGGAAGCGAGACATGCGAGTTAGCTTCAAATCCATGCGAAACAAATGATTTAGCTTCAAGTACTTGCGATATAAATGATTTAGCTTCAACTGGAAGCGAGACAAACGAGTTAGCTTCACATTCATGCGAAAACACATGATTTAGCTACAAATCAATGCGACGTAAAAGCTTTGGCTTCAAATCCATGCGAAACAAATGATTTAGCTTCAAATACTTGCGATATAAATGGATTCGATTCAACTGCATGCGAAACAAACAACTTAGATTCACAATCATTCGAAACACATGATTTAGCTTCAAATCAATGCGAAGTAGAAGATTTAGCTTCAAATCCAAGCGAAACAAATGATTTTGCTTCAAATACTAGCGATATAAATGATTTAGCACCACCTGGAAGCGAAACATGCGAGTTAGCTTCAAATCCATGCGAAACAAATGATTTGGCTTCACGTACTTGCGATATAAACGATATAGCTTCAAATGCATTAGAAACAAACGAGTTAGCTTCACAGTCATTCGAAACACATGATTTAGCTTCAAATCAATGCGAAGTAGAAGGTTTAGCTTCAAATCCATGCGAAACAAATGATTTAGCTTCAAGTACTTGCGATATAAATGATTTAGCTTCAACTGGAAGCGAGACAAACGAGTTAGCTTCCCATTCATGCGAAAACACATGATTTATATTCAAAGTAACGCGAAGTGGAAGGATTAGCTTCAAATCCATGCGTAACAAATGGTTTAGCTTCAAGTACTAGCGATATAAATGACTTAGCTCCAACTGCAAGCGAGACATGCGAGTTAGCTTCAAATCCATGCGAAACAAATGATTTAGCTTCAAGTACTTGCGATATAAATGATTTAGCTTCAACTGGAAGCGAGACAAAGGAGTTAGCTTCACATTCATGCGAAAACACATGATTTATATTCAAAGGAACGCGAAGTAGAAGGATTAGCTTCAAATCCATGCGAAACAAATAGTTTAGCTTCAAGTACTAGCGATATAAATGACTTAGCTCCAACTGGAAGCGAGACATGCGAGTTAGCTTCAAATCCATGCGAAACAAATGATTTAGCTTCAAGTACTTGCGATATAAATGATTTAGCTTCAACTGGAAGAGAGACAAACGAGTTAGCTTCACATTCATGCGAAAACACATGATTTATATTCAAAGCAACGCGAAGTAGAAGGATTAGCTTCAAATCCATGCGAAACAAATGGTTTAGCTTCAAGTACTAGCGATATAAATAACTTAGCTCCAACTGGAAGCGAGACATGCGAGTTAGCTTCAAATCCATGCGAAACAAATGATTTAGCTTCAAGTACTTGCGATATAAATGATTTAGCTTCAACTGGAAGCGAGACAAACGAGTTAGCTTCACATTCATGCGAAAACACATGATTTAGCTTCAAATCAATGCGAGGTAAAAGCTTTCGCTTCAAATCCATGCGAAACAAATGATTTAGCTTCAAATACTTGCGATATAGATGATTTAGATTCAACTGCATGCGAAACAAACAACTTAGATACACATTCATTAGAAACACATGATTTAGCTTCAAATCAATGCGAAGTAGAAGATTTAGCTTCAAATCCAAGCGAAACAAATGATTATGCTTCAAATACTTGCGATATAAATGGTTTAGATTCAACTGCATGCGAAACAAACAAGTTAGATTCAAATCCATGCGAAAAAACAGATTTAGATTTAAAATCAATGCGGAGTAGAAGTTTTAGCTTCAAATCCTTGCGAAACAAATGATTTAGCTTCAAATACTTGCGATATAAACGATATAGCTTCAAATTCATGCGAAACAAACGAGTTAGCTTCACAGTCATTCGAAACACATGATTTAGCTTCAAATCAATGCGAAGTAGAAGGTTTAGCTTCAAATCCATGCGAAACAAATGATTTAGCTTCAAGTACTTGCGATATAAATGATTTAGCTTCAACTGGAAGCGAGACAAACAAGTTAGCTTCACATTCATGCGAAAATATATGATTTATATTCAAAGCAACGCGAAGTAGAAGGATTAGCTTCAAATCCATGCGAAACAAATGGTTTAGCTTCAAGTACTGGCGATATAAATAACTTAGCTCCAACTGGAAGCAAGACATGCGAGTTAGCATCAAATCCATGCGAAACAAATGATTTAGCTTCAAGTACTTGCGATATAAATGATTTAGCATCAACTGGAAGCGAGACAAACGAGTTAGCTTCACATTCATGCAAAAACACATGATTTAGGTTCAAATCAATGCGAGGTAAAAGCTTTGGCTTCAAATCCATGCGAAACAAATGATTTAGCTTCAAATACTTGCGATATAAATGATTTAGATTCAACTGCATGCGAAACAAACAACTTAGATACACATTCATTCGAAACACATGATTTAGCTTCAAATCAATGCGAAGTACAAGATTTAGCTTCAAATTCAAGCGAAGTAGAAGATTTAGCTTCAAATCCAAGCGAAACAATTGATTTTGCTTCAAATACTTGCGATATAAATGATTTAGATTCAACTGCATGCGAAACAAACAAGTTAGATTCAAATCCATGCGAAAAAAGAGATTTAGATTTAAAATCAATGCGGAGTAGAAGTTTTAGCTTCAAATCCTTGCGAAACAAATGACTTAGCTTCAAATACTTGCGATATAAACGATATATCTTCAAATGCATGCGAAACAAACGAGTTAGATTCACAGTCATTCGAAACACATGATTTAGCTTCAAATCAATGCGAAGTAGAAGGTTTAGCTTCAAATCCATGCGAAACAAATGATTTACCTTCAAATACTTGCGATATAAATGATTTAGCTTTAACTGGAAGCGAAACAAGCGAGTTGACTTCTAATCCATGCGAAACAAACGAGTTAGCTTCACATTAATTCGAAACACATGATTTAGCCTCAAATCAATGCGAGGTAGAAGATTTAGCTTCAAATCCATGCGAAACAAATGATTTAGCTTCAAATACTTGCGATATAAATGATTTAGATTCAACTGCATGCGAAACAAACAACTTAGATTCACATTCATTTGAAACACATGATTTTGCTTCAATTCAATGCGAAGTAGAAGATTTAGCTTCAAATCCAAGCTAAACAAATGATTTTGCTTCAAATACTTGCGATATAAATTATTTAGATTCAACTGCATGCGAAACAAACAAGTTAGATTCAAATCCATGCGGAAAAAGAGATTTAGATTTAAATCAATGCGGAGTAGAAGTTTTAGTTTCAAACTCTTGCGAAACAAATGATTTAGTTTCAAATACTTGCGATATAAACGATATAGCTTCAAATTCATGCGAAACAAACGAGTTAGCTTCACAGTCATTCGAAACACATGATTTAGCTTCAAATCAATGCGAAGTAGAAGGTTTATCTTCAAATCCACGGGAAACAAATGATTTTGCTTCAAATACTTGGGATATAAATGATTTAGATTCAACTGCATGCGAAACAAACAAGTTAGATTCAAATCCGTGCAAAACACGAGATTTGGAATTAAATCAATGCCGAGTAGAAGTTTTAGCTTCAAATCCTTGCGAAACAAATGATTTAGCTTCAAATACTTGCGATATAAACGATATAGCTTTAACTGGAAGCGGAACAAGCGAGTTAGCTTCTAATTCATGCGAAACGAATGATTTAGCTTCAAATACTTGCGATATAAACGATATAGCTTCAAATGCATGCGAAAAAACGAGTTAGATTCACATTCATTCGAAACACACGATTTAGCTTCAAATCAATGCGAAGTAGAAGATTGAGCTTCAAATCCATGCGAAACAAATGATTTAGCTTCAAATACTTGAGATATAAATGATTTAGCTTCAACTGGAAGCGAATCAATCCAGTTAGATTCAAATCCACGCGAAATACATGATTTATCTTCCAAGCAATGCGAAGTAGAAGGTTTAGCTTCAAATCGATGCGAAACAAATGATTTAGCTTCAAGTACTAGCGATATAAATGACTTAGGACCAAGTGGAAGCGAGACATGCGAGTTAGCTTCAAATCCATGCGAAACAAATGATTTAGCTTCAAGTACTTGCGATATAAACGATATAACTTCAAATGCATGCGAAACAAACAAGTTAGATTCAAATCCATGCGAAAAAAGAGATTTAGATTTAAATCAATGCGGAGTAGAAGTTTTAGTTTCAAACTCTTGCGAAACAAATGATTTAGTTTCAAATACTTGCGATATAAACGATATAGCTTCAAATGCATTAGAAACAAACGAGTTAGCTTCACAGTCATTCGAAACACATGATTTAGCTTCAAATCAATGCGAAGTAGAAGGTTTATCTTCAAATCCACGCGAAACAAATGATTTAGCTTCAAGTACTTGCGATATAAATGATTTAGCTTCAACTGGAAGCGAGACAAACAAGTTAGCTTCACATTCATGCGAAAACATATGATTTATATTCAAAGCAACGCGAAGTAGAAGGATTAGCATCAAATCCATGCGAAACAAATGGTTTAGCTTCAAGTACTAGCGATATAAATAACTTAGCTCCAACTGGAAGCGAGACATGCGAGTTAGCATCAAATCCATGCGAAACAAATGATTTAGCTTCAAGTACTTGCGATATAAATGATTTAGCTTCAACTGGAAGCGAGACAAACGAGTTAGCTTCACATTCATGCGAAAACACATGATTTAGGTTCAAATCAATGCGAGGTAAAAGCTTTGGCTTCAAATCCATGCGAAACAAATGATTTAGCTACAAATACTTGCGATATAAATGATTTAGATTCAACTGCATGCGAAACAAACAACTTAGATACACATTCATTCGAAACACATGATTTAGCTTCAAATCAATGCGAAGTAGAAGATTTAGCTTCAAATCCAAGCGAAACAATTGATTTTGCTTCAAATACTTGCGATATAAATGATTTAGATTCAACTGCATGCGAAACAAACAAGTTAGATTCAAATCCATGCGAAAAAAGAGATTTAGATTTAAAATCAATGCGGAGTAGAAGTTTTAGCTTCAAATCCTTGCGAAACAAATGACTTAGCTTCAAATACTTGCGATATAAACGATATAGCTTCAAATTCATGCGAAAAAAACGAGTTAGCTTCACAGTCAATCGAAACACATGATTTAGCTTCAAATCAATGCGAAGTAGAAGGTTTAGCTTCAAATCCATGCGAAACAAATGATTTACCTTCAAATACTTGCGCTATAAATGATTTAGCTTTAACTGGAAGCGAAACAAGCGAGTTAGCTTCTAATCCATGCGAAACAAACGAGTTAGCTTCACATTAATTCGAAACACATGATTTAGCCTCAAATCAATGCGAGGTAGAAGATTTAGCTTCAAATCCATGCGACACAAATGATTTAGCTTCAAATACTTGCGATATAAACGATATATCTTCAAATGCATGCGAAACAAACGAGTTAGATTCACAGTCATTCGAAACACATGATTTATCTTCCAAGCAATGCGAAGTAGAAGGTTTAGCTTCAAATCCATGCGAAACAAATGATTTAGCTTCAAGTACTAGCGATATAAATGATTTAGCACCAATTGGAAGCGAGACATGGGAGTTAGCTTTAAATCCATGCGAAAAAAATTATTTAGCTTCAAGTACTTGCGATATAAATGATTTAGCTTCAACTGGAAGCGAATCAATCGAGTTAGATTCAAATCCACGCGAAATACATGATTTATCTTCCAAGCAATGCGAAGTAGAAGGTTTAGCTTCAAATCGATGCGAAACAAATGATTTAGCTTCAAGTACTAGCGATATAAATGACTTAGCACCAAGTGGAAGCGAGACATGCGAGTTAGCTTCAAATCCATGCGAAACAAATGATTTAGCTTCAAGTACTTGCGATATAAACGATATAACTTCAAATGCATGCGAAACAAACGAGTTGGCTTCACATTCATTCGAAACACATGATTTAGCATCAAATCAATGCGAAGTAGAAGAATTAGCTGCAAATCCAAGCGAAACAAATGGTTTTGCTTCAAATACTTGTGATATAAATGATTTAGATTCAAATGCATGCGAAACATTCGAGTTAGATTCACATTCATTCGAAACACATGATTTAGCTTCAAATCAATGCGAAGAAGAAGGTTTAGTTTCAAATCCAAGAGAAATAAATGATTTTGCTTCAAATACTTGCGATAAAAATGATTTAGATTCAACTGCATGCGAAACAAACAAGTTAGATTCAAATCCATGCAAAACACGAGATTTAGATTCAAATCAATGCCGAGTAGAAGTTTTAGCTACAAATCCATGCGAAACAAATAATTAAGCTTCAAATACTTGCGATATATTCGATATAGCTTCAAATGCATGCGAAACAAACGAGTTAGCTTCAAATCCACGCGAAACACATGATTTATCTTCCATGCATTGCGAAGTAGAAGGTTTAGCTTCAAATCCATGCGAAACGAATGATTTAGCTTCAAATACTTGCGATATAAATGATTTAGTTTCAACTGAAAGCGAGACAAACGAGATAGCTTCACATTCATGCGAAACACATGATTTAGCTTCAAATTAATGCGAGAGAAAAGCTTTGGCTTCAAATCCATGCGAAACAAATGATTTAGCTTCAAATACTTGCGATATAAATGACTTAGCTTCAACTGCATGCGAAACAATCGAGTTAGATTTTAAATCCACGCGAAGCACATGACAAAGCTTCAAATCAGTGCGAGGTAGAAGGTTTAGCTTCAAATCCATGCGAAACAAATGATTTAGCTTCAAATACTAGCGTTATAAATGATTTAGCTTCAACTGGAAGCGAAACAATCGAGTTAGATTCAAATCCACGCGAAACACATGATTTATCTTCCAAGCAATGCGAAGTAGAAGGTTTAGCTTCAAATCCATGCGAAACAAATGATTTACTTTCAAATACTTGCGATATAAATGATTTAGCTCCAACTGGAAGCGAGACATGCGAGTTAGCTTCAAATCCATGCGAAACAAATGATTTAGCTTCAAGTACTTGCGATATAAACGATATAATTTCAAATGCTTGCGAAACAAACGAGTTGGCTTCACATTCATTCGAAACACATGATTTAGCATCAAATCAATGCGAAGTAGAAGAATTAGCTTCAAATCCAAGCGAAACAAATGGTTTTGCTTCAAATACTTGCGATATAAATGATTTAGATTCAAATGCATGCGAAACATTCGAGTTAGATTCACATTCATTCGAAACACATGATTTAGCTTCAAATCAATGCGAAGAAGAAGGTTTAGTTTCAAATCCAAGAGAAACAAATGATTTTGCTTCAAATACTTGCGATAAAAATGATTTGGATTCAACTGCATGCGAAACAAACAAGTTAGATTCAAATCCGTGCAAAACACGAGATTTGGAATTAAATCAATGCCGAGTAGAAGTTTTCGCTTCAAATCCTTGCGAAACAAATGATTTAGCTTCAAATACTTGCGGTATAAACGATATAGCTTTAACTGGAAGCGGAACAAGCGAGTTAGCTTCAAAACCATGCGAAACAAATGATTTAGCTTCAAATACTTGCGATATAAACGATATAGCTTCAAATGCATGCGAAAAAACGAGTTAGCTTCACATTCAATCGAAACACACGATTTAGCTTCAAATCAACGCGAAGTAGAAGATTGAGCTTCAAATCCATGCGAAACAAATGATTTAGCTTCAAATACTTGAGATATAAATGATTTAGCTTCAACTGGAAGCGAAACAAGCGAGTTAGCTTCAAATCCATTCAAAACACGAGATTTAGATTCAAAGGAATACGAAGTAGAAGGTTTAGCTTCAAATCCATGCGAAACAAATGATTTAGCTTCAAATACTTGAGATATAAATGATTTAGCTTCAACTGGATGCGAATAAATCGAGTTAGATTCAAATCCACGCGAAACACATGATTTATCTTCCAAGCAATGCGAAGTAGAAGGTTTAGCTTCAAATTCATGCGTAACAAATGATTTAGCTTCAAGTACTAGCGATATAAATGACTTAGCTCCAACTGGATGCGAGAGATGCGAGTTAGCTTCAAATCCATGCGAAACAAATGATTTAGTTTCAAGTACTTGCGATATAAACGATATAACTTCAAATGCATGCGAAACAAACGAGTTGGCTTCACATTCATTCGAAACACATGATTTAGCATCAAATCAATGCGAAGTAGAAGAATTAGCTTCAAATCCAAGCGAAACAAATGGTTTTGCTTCAAATACTTGCGATATAAATGATTTAGAATCAACTGCATGCGAAACAAACAAGTTAGATTCAAATCAATGCGAGAAAAGAGATTTAGATTTAAATCAATGCGGAGTAGAAGTTTTAGCTTCAAATCCTTGCGTAACAAATGATTTGCCTTCAAATACTTGCGATATAAACGATATAGATTCAAATGCATGCGAAACAAACGAGTTAGCTTCACAGTCATTCGAAACACATGATTTATCTTCAAACCAATGCGAAGTAGAAGGTTTAGCTTCAAATCCATGCGAAACAAATGATTTAGTTTCAAATACTAGCGATATAAATGATTTAGCACCAACTGGAAGCGAAACATGCGAGTTAGCTTCAAATCCATGCGAAACAAATGATTTGGCTTCAAGTACTTGCGATATAAACGATATAGCTTCAAATGCATGCGAAACAAACGAGTTAGCTTCGCATTCATTCGAAACACATGATTTAGCTTCAAATCAATGCGAAATAGAAGGTTCAGCTTCAAATCCAAGACAAACAAATGATTTTGCTTCAAATACTTGCGATATAAATGATTTAGATTCAACTGCATGCGAAACAAACAAGTTAGATTCAAATTCATGCAAAACACGAGATTTATATTCAAATCAATGCCGAGTAGAAGTTTTAGCTTCAAATAAATGCGAAACAAACGAGTTAGCTTCACAGTCATTCGAAACACATGATTTAGCTTCAAATCAATGCGAAGTAGAAGGTTTAGCTTCATATCCATGCGAAACAAATGATTTACCTTCAAATACTTGCGATATAAATGATTTAGCTTTAACTGGAAGCGAAACAAGCGAGTTAGCTTCTAATCCATGCGAAACAAATGATTTAGCTTCAAGTACTTGCGATATAAATGATTTAGCTTCAACTGGAAGCGAGACAAACGAGTTAGCGTCACATTCATGCGAAAACACATGATTTACCTTCAAATCAATGCGAGGTAAAAGCTTTGGCTTCAAATCCATGCGAAACAAATGATTTAGATTCAAATACTTGAGATATAAATGATTTAGATGCAACTCCATGCGAAACAAACAACTTAGATTCACATTCATTCGATACACATGATTTAGCTTCAAATCAATGCGAAGTAGAAGATTTAGCTTCAAATCCAAGCGAAACAAATGATTTTGCTTCAAATACTTGCGATATAAATGATTTAGATTCAACTGCCTGCGAAACAAACAAGTTAGATTCAAATCCATGCGAGAAAAGAGATTTAGATTTAAAATCAATGCGGAGTAGAAGTTTTAACTTCAAATCCTTGCGAAACAAATGATTTAGCTTCAAATACTTGCGATATAAACGATATAGCTTCAAATTCATGCGAAACAAACGAGTTAGCTTCACAGTCATTCGAAACACATGATTTATCTTCAAATCAATGCGAAGTAGAAGGTTTAGCTTCAAATCCATGCGAAACAAATGATTTACCTTCAAATACTAGCGATATAAATGATTTAGCACCAGCTGGAAGCGAAACGTGCTAGTTAGCTTCAAATCTATGCGAAACAAATGATTTGGCTTCAAGTACTTGCGATATAAACGATATAGCTTCAAATGCATGCGAAACAAACGAGTTAGCTTCACATTCATACGAAACACATGATTTAGCTTCAAATCAATGCGAAATAGAAGGTTTAGCTTCAAATCCAAGCGAGACAAACGAGTTAGCTTCACAGTCATTCGAAACACATGATTTAGCTTCAAATCAATGCGACACAAATGATTTAGCTTCAAATACTTGCGATATAAACGATATAGCTTCAAATGCATGCGATACAAACGAGTTAGCTTCACGTTCATTCGAAACACATGATTTAGATTTAAATCAATGCCGAGTAGAAGTTTTAGCTTCAAATCCAAGCGAAACAAATGATTTTGCTACAAATACTTGCGATATAAACGATATAGCTTCAAATGCATGCGAAACAAACGAGTTAGCTTCACATTCATTCAAAACACATGATTTAGCTTCAAATCAATGCGAAGTAGGTTTAGCTTCATATCCAAGCGAAACAAATAATTTATCTTCAAATACTTGCGATATAAATGATTTAGATTCAACTGCATGCGAAACAAGCGAGTTAGCTTCAAATCCACGCGAAACAAATGATTTAGCTTCAAATACTTGAGATATAAATGATTTAGCTTCAACTGGAAGCGAATCAATCGAGTTAGATTCAAATCCACGCGAAACACATGATTTATCTTCCAAGCAATGCGAAGTAGAAGGTTTAGCTTCAAATCCATGCGAAACAAATGATTTAGCTTCAAGTACTAGCGATATAAATGACTTAGCTCCAACTAGAAGCGAGACATGCGAGTTAGCTTCAAATCCATGCGAAACAAATGATTTAGCTTCAAGTACTTGCGATATAAACGATATAACTTCAAATGCATGCGAAACAAACGAGTTGGCTTCACATTCACTCGAAACACATGATTTAGCATCAAATCAATGCGAAGTAGAAGAATTAGCTTCAAATCCAAGCGAAACAAATGGTTTGCTTCAAATACTTGCGACATAAATGATTTAGATTCAACTGCATGCGAAACAAACAAGTTAGATTCAAATCCATGCGAGAAAAGAGATTTAGATTTAAATCAATGGGGAGTAGAAGTTTTAGCTACAAATCCATGCGAAACAAATGATTTACCTTCAAATACTTGCGATACAAACGATATAGATTCAAATGCATGCGATACAAACGAGTTAGATGCACATTCATTCGAAACACATGACTTAGGTTCAAATCAATGCGAAGTACAAGGTATAGCTTCAAATCCATGCGAAACAAATGATTTCGTTTCAAATACTTGCGATATAAATGATTTACTTTTAACTGGAAGCGAAACAAGCGAGTTAGCTTCAAATCAATGCGAAACACATGATTTGTCTTCAAAGGAATACGAAGTAGAAGGTTTAGCTTCAAATCCATGAGAAACAAATGATTAAACTTGAAATACTAGCGATATAAATGATATAGCTTCAACTGGAAGCGAAAGAAGCGAGTTAGCTTCTAATTCATGCGAAAAAAAAGATTTAGCTTCAAATACTTGCGATATAAACGATATAGATCCAAATGCATGCGGAACAAACGAGTTAGCTTCACAGTCATTCGAAACACATGATTTAGCTTCAAATCAATGCGAAGAGGGAGGTTTAACTTCAAATCCATGCGAAACAAATGATTTACATTCAAACACTAGCGATATAAATGATTTAGCTCCACCTGGAAGCGAAACATGCGAATTAGCTTCAAATCCATGCGAAACAAACGATTTAGCTTCAAGTACTTGCGATATAAACAATATAGCTTCAAATGCATGCGAAACAAACGAGTTAGCTTCACATTCATTAGAAACACATGATTTAGCTTCAAATCAATGCGAAGTAGAAGATTTAGCTTCAAATACTTGCGACATAAATGATATAGCTTCAACTGCATTCGAAACAATCGAGTGAGATTCAAATCCACGCGAAACACATGACAAAGCTTCAAATCAGTGCGAGGTAGAAGGATTAGCTTCAAATCCATGCGAAACACATGATTTATCTTCAAAGCAACGCGAAGTAGAAGGTTTAGCTTCAAATCCATGCGAAACAAATGATTTAGCTTCAAATCCATGCGAACCACGTGATTTAGCTTCAAATCAATGCGGAGTAGAGAGTTTATCTTCAAATCCATGCGAAACAAATGATTTAGCTTCACATCCATGCGAACCACGTGATTTAGCTTCAAATCAATGCGGAGTAGAGAGTTTATCTTCAAATCCATGCGAATCAAATGATTTAGCTTCAAATACTTGCGATATAAATGGTTTAGCTTCAACTGCATGCGAAACAATCGAGTTAGTTTCAAATCCACACGAAACACAAGACAAAGCTTCAAATCAGTGCGAGGTAGAAGGTTTAGCTTCAAATCCATGCGAAACAAATGATTTAGCTTCAAATACTTGCGATATAACTGATTTAGCTTCAACTGGAAGCGAAACAAGCGAGTTAGCTTCTAACTCATGCGAAACACATGATATAACTTCAAATCAATGCGGTGTAGAAGGTTTAGCTTCAAATCCATGCGAAACAAATGATTTAGCTTCAAATCCATGCGAACCACGTGATTTAGCTTCCAATGATTGAGGAGTAGTGGGTTTATATTCAAATCCATGCGAAACAAATGATTTAGCTTCAAATACTTGCGATATAAATGATTTAGAATCAACTGGAAGTGAAACAAACGAGTTAGCTTCAAATCCATGCGAAACACATGATTTAGCTTCAGATCAATGCGAAGAAGAAGGTTAAGCTTCCAATCCATGAAAAACAAACGAGTTAGCTTCGAATCCATGCGAAACACATGATTTAGCTTCAAATCAAAGCGAAGTAGAAGGTTTAACTTCAAATCTATAAGTAACAAATGATTTAGCTTCAGAAACTTGAGAAATAAATTATTTAGCTTCAACTGCATGCGAATACAAACGAGTTAGCTTGAAATCCATGCGAATCATATGAGTTAGCTTGAAATCAATGCGGAGTAGATGGTTTAGCGTCAAATGCATGCGCAACATATGATTTAGCTTCAAATCAACGCAGAATAGAAGGTCTAGCTTCAAATGCATGCGAAACAAACGAGTTAGCTTCACATTCATTCGAAACACATGATTTAGCTTCAAATCAATGCGAAGTAGAAGGTTTAGCTCCAAATCCATGCGAAGCAAATGATTTAGCTTCAAATACTTGCGATATAAATGATTTAGCTTCAAGTACTTGCGATATAAACGATATAGCTTCAAATGCATGCGAACCAAACGAGTTAGCTTCACATTCATTCGAAACACATGATTTAGCTTCAAATCAATGCGAAGTAGAAGGTTTAGCTTCAAATGCAAGCGAAACAAATAATATAGCTTCAAATACTTGCGATATAAATGATTTAGATTCAACTGCATGCGAAACAAACGTGTTAGCTTCAAATCCACGCAAAACACATTATTTATCTTGCATGCATTGCGAAGTAGAAGGTTTAGCTTCAAATCCATGCGAAACAAATGATTTAGATACAAATACTTGCGATATAAATTATATAGATTCAACTGCATGCGAAACAAACGAGTTAGTTTCAAATCCACGCGAAACACATGAATTATCTTCCATGCATTGCGAAGTAGAAGGTTTAGCTTCAAATCCATGCGAAACAAATGATTTAGCTTCAAATACTTGCGATATAAATGATTTAGATTCAACTGCATGCGAAACAATCGAGTTAGTTTCAAATCCACACGGAACACATGACAAAGCTTCAAATCAGTGCGAGGTAGAAGGTTTAGCTTCAAATCCATGCAAAACAAATGATTACGTTTCAAATACTTGCGATATAAATGATTTACCTTTAATTGGAAGCGAAACAAGCGAGTTAGCTTCTTCCATGCGAAACACATGATTTAATTTCAAATCAAGGCGGAGTAGAAGGTTTAGCTTCAAATCCATGCGAAACAAATGATTTAGCTTCAAATCCATGCGAACCACGTGATTTAGCTTCAAATCAAAGCGGAGTAGAGGGTTTATCTTCAAATCCATGCGAAACAAATGATTTAGCTTCAAATACTTGCGATATAAATGATTTAGCGTCAACTGGAAGTGAAACAAGCGAGTTAGCTTCAAATCCATGCGAAACACATTATTTATCTTCAAAGCAACGCAAAGTAGAATGTTTAGCTTCAAATCCATGCGAAACAAATGATTTAGCTTCAAATCCATGCGAACCACGTGATTTAGCTTCAAATCAATGCGGAGTAGAGGGTTTATCTTCAAATCCATGCGAATCAAATGATTTAGATTCAAATACTTGCGATATAAATGATTTAGCTTCAACTGAAAGCGAAACAAGCGAGTTAGCTTCTAACCCATGCGAAACACATGATTTAACTTCAAATCCATGCGAAACAAATGATTCAGTTTCAAATACTTGCGATATAAATGATTTAGCTTCAACTGGAAGCGAATCAAGCGAGTTAGCTTCTCATCCATGCGAAACAAATTATTTAGCTTCAAATACTTGCGGTATAAACGATATAGCTTCAAATGCCTGCGAAACAAACTAGTTAGATTCACATTCATTCGAAACACATTGTTTAGCTTCAAGTCAATGCGATGGAGAAGGTTTACTTCAAATCCATGCGAAACAAATGATTTAGCTTCAAATACTAGCGATATAAATGATTTAGCTTCAACTGGAAGCGAGACAAACGAGTTAGCTTCACATTCATGCGAAACACATGATTTAGCTTCAAATCAATGCGAAGTAGAACGTTCAACTACATATCCATGCGAACCAAATGATTTAGCAACAAATACTTGCGACATAAACGATTTATCTTCAACTGGATGCGAAACAAGCGAGTTAGCATCTAAACCATGCGAAACACATGATTTAACTCCTAATCAATGCGGAGTAAAAGGTTTAGCTTCAAATCCATTCGAAACAAATGATTTAGCTTCAAATACTTGCGATATAAATGATTTAGCTTCAACTGGAAGCGAATCAAGCGAGTTAGCTTCTCATCCATGCGAAACAAATGATTTAGCTTCAAATACTTGCGGTATAAACGATATAGCTTCAAATGCCTGCGAAACAAACTAGTTAGATTCACATTCATTCGAAACACATTATTTAGCTTCAAGTCAATGCGATGGAGAAGGTTTACTTCAAATCCATGCGAAACAAATGATTTAGCTTCAACTGGAAGCGAGACAAACGAGTTAGCTTCACATTCATGCGAAACACATGATTTAGCTTCAAATCAATGCGAGGTAAAAGCTTTGGCTTCAAATCAATGCGAAACAAATGATTTATCTTCAAATACTTGCGAACCACGTGATTTAGCTTCAAATCAATGCGGAGTAGAGGGTTTATCTTCAAATCCATGCGAATCATATGATTTAGATTCAAATACTTGCGATATAAATGATTTAGCTTCAACTGAAAGCGAAACAAGCGAGTTAGCTTCTAACCCATGCGAAACTCATGATTTAACTTCAAATCCATGCGAAACAAATGATTCAGTTTCAAATACTTGCGATATAAATGATTTAGCTTCAACTGGAAGCGAATCAAGCGAGTTAGCTTCTCATCCATGCGAAACAAATGATTTAGCTTCAAATACTTGCGATATAAATGATTTAGATTCAACTGGAAGCGAAACAAGCGAGTTAGTTTCTAACCCATGCGAAACACATGATATAACTTCTAATCAATGCGGAGTAGAAGGTTTAGCTTCAAATCCATGCGAAACAAATGATTTAGCTTCAAATTCTTGCGATATAAATGATTTAGCTCCAACAAGAAGCGAATCAAGCGAGTTAGCTTCTCATCCATGCGAAACAAATGATTTAGCATCAAATACTTGCGGTATAAACGATATAGCTTCAAATGCATTCGAAACAAACTAGTTAGATTCACATTCATTCGAAACACATGATTTAGCTTCAAATCAATGCGATGTAGACGGTTTACTTCAAATCCATTCGAAACAAATGATTTAGCTTCAAATACTTGCGACATAACTGATTTAGCTTCAACTGGAAACGAAACAAGCGAGTTAGCTTCTAACCCTTGCGAAACACATGATTTAATTTCAAATCAAGGCGGAGTAGAAGGTTTAGCTTCAAATCCATGCGAAACAAATGATTTAGCTTCAAATCCATGCGAACCACGTGATTTAGCTTCAAATCAATGCGGAGTAGAAGGTTTATCTTCAAATCCTTGCGAAATAAATTATTTAGCTTCAAATACTTGCGATATAAATGATTTAGCTTCAACTGAAAGCGAAACAAGCGAGTTAGCTTCTAACCCATGCGAAACTCATGATTTAACTTCTAATCAAGGCGGAGTAGACGGTTTAGCTTCAAATCCATGCGAAACAAATGATTTAGCTTCAAATCCATGCGAAACAAATGATTCAGTTTCAAATACTTGCGATATAAATGATTTAGCTTCAACTGGAAGCGAATGTAGCGAGTTAGCTTCTCATCCATGCGAAACAAATGATTTAGCTTCAAATACTTGCGGTATAAACGATATAGCTTCAAATGCCTGCGAAACAAACTAGTTAGATTCACATTCATTCGAAACACATTATTTAGCTTCAAGTCAATGCGATGGAGAAGGTTTACTTCAAATCCATGCGAAACAAATGATTTAGCTTCAAATACTAGCGATATAAATGATTTAGCTTCAACTGGAAGCGAGACAAACGAGTTAGCTTCACATTCATGCGAAACACATGATTTAGCTTCAAATCAATGCGAGGTAAAAGCTTTGGCTTCAAATCAATGCGAAACAAATGATTTATCTTCAAATACTTGCGAACCACGTGATTTAGCTTCAAATCAATGCGGAGTAGAGGGTTTATCTTCAAATCCATGCGAATCATATGATTTAGATTCAAATACTTGCGATATAAATGATTTAGCTTCAACTGAAAGCGAAACAAGCGAGTTAGCTTCTAACCCATGCGAAACACATGATTTAACTTCAAATCCATGCGAAACAAATGATTCAGTTTCAAATACTTGCGATATAAATGATTTAGCTTCAACTGGAAGCGAATCAAGCGAGTTAGCTTCTCATCCATGCGAAACAAATGATTTAGCTTCAAATACTTGCGGTATAAACGATATAGCTTCAAATGCCTGCGAAACAAACTAGTTAGATTCACATTCATTCGAAACACATTATTTAGCTTCAAGTCAATGCGATGGAGAAGGTTTACTTCAAATCCATGCGAAACAAATGATTTAGCTTCAAATACTAGCGATATAAATGATTTAGCTTCAACTGGAAGCGAGACAAACGAGTTAGCTTCACATTCATGCGAAACACATGATTTAGCTTCAAATCAATGCGAGGTAAAAGCTTTGGCTTCAAATCAATGCGAAACAAATGATTTATCTTCAAATACTTGCGAACCACGTGATTTAGCTTCAAATCAATGCGGAGTAGTGGGTTTATCTTCAAATCCATGCGAATCATATGATTTAGATTCAAATACTTGCGATATAAATGATTTAGCTTCAACTGAAAGCGAAACAAGCGAGTTAGCTTCTAACCCATGCGAAACACATGATTTAACTTCAAATCCATGCGAAACAAATGATTCAGTTTCAAATACTTGCGATATAAATGATTTAGCTTCAACTGGAAGCGAATCAAGCGAGTTAGCTTCTCATCCATGCGAAACAAATGATTTAGCTTCAAATACTTGCGGTATGAACGATATAGCTTCAAATGCCTGCGAAACAAACTAGTTAGATTCACATTCATTCGAAACACATTATTTAGCTTCAAGTCAATGCGATGGAGAAGGTTTACTTCAAATCCATGCGAAACAAATGATTTAGCTTCAAATACTAGCGATATAAATGATTTAGCTTCAACTGGAAGCGAGACAAACGAGTTAGCTTCACATTCATGCGAAACACATGATTTAGCTTCAAATCAATGCGAGGTAAAAGCTTTGGCTTCAAATCAATGCGAAACAAATGATTTATCTTCAAATACTTGCGAACCACGTGATTTAGCTTCAAATCAATGCGGAGTAGAGGGTTTATCTTCAAATCCATGCGAATCATATGATTTAGATTCAAATACTTGCGATATAATTGATTTAGCTTCAACTGAAAGCGAAACAAGCGAGTTAGCTTCTAACCCATGCGAAACACATGATTTAACTTCAAATCCATGCGAAACAAATGATTCAGTTTCAAATACTTGCGATATAAATGATTTAGCTTCAACTGGAAGCGAATCAAGCGAGTTAGCTTCTCATCCATGCGAAACAAATGATTTAGCTTCAAATACTTGCGGTATAAACGATATAGCTTCAAATGCCTGCGAAACAAACTAGTTAGATTCACATTCATTCGAAACACATTATTTAGCTTCAAGTCAATGCGATGGAGAAGGTTTACTTCAAATCCATGCGAAACAAATGATTTAGCTTCAAATACTAGCGATATAAATGATTTAGCTTCAACTGGAAGCGAGACAAACGAGATAGCTTCACATTCATGCGAAACACATGATTTAGCTTCAAATCAATGCGAAGTAGAACGTTCAGCTTCATATCCATGCGAACCAAATGATTTAGCAACAAATACTTGCGACATAAATGATTTATCTTCAACTGGATGCGAAACAAGCGAGTTAGCATCTAAACCATGCGAAACACATGATTTAACTCCTAATCAATGCGGAGTAGAAGGTTTAGCTTCAAATCCATTCGAAACAAATGATTTAGCTTCAAATACTTGCTACATAAATGATTTAGCTTCAACTGGAATCGAAACAAGCGAGCTAGATTCTAACCCATGCGAAACACATGATTTAACTTCAAATCCACGCGGAGCAGAAGGTTTAGCTTCAAATCCATGCGAAACAAATGATTTAGCTTCAAATACTTGCGATATAAATGATTTAGATTCAACTGGAAGCGAAACAAGCGAGTTAGTTTCTAACCCATGCGAAACACATGATATAACTTCTAATCAATGCGGAGTAGAAGGTTTAGCTTCAAATCCATGCGAAACAAATGATTTAGCTTCAAATTCTTGCGATATAAATGATTTAGCTTCAACAAGAAGCGAATCAAGCGAGTTAGCTTCTCATCCATGCGAAACAAATGATTTAACTTCTAATCAAGGCGGAGTAGACGGTTTAGCTTGAAATCCATGCGAGACAAACGAGTTAGCTTCACATTCATGCGAAACACATGATTTAGCTTCAAATCAATGCGAGGTAAAAGCTTTGGCTTCAAATCAATGCGAAACAAATGATTTATCTTCAAATACTTGCGATATAAACGAAATAGATTCAAATGCATGCGATACAAACGAGTTAGATGCACATTCATTCGAAACACATGACTTAGGTTCAAATCAATGCGAAGTACAAGGTATACCTACAAATCCATGCGAAACAAATGGTTTCGTTTCAAATACTTGCGATATAAATGATTTACCTTTAACTGGAAGCGAAACAAGCGAGTTAGCTTCTAATTCATGCAAAAAAAAAGATTTAGCTTCAAATACTTGCGATATAAACAATATAGCTTCAAATGCATGCGAAACAAACGAGTTAGCTTCACATTCATTCGAAACACATGATTTAGCTTCAAATCAAGGCGGAGTAGAAGGTTTAGCTTCAAATCCATGCGAAACAAATGATTTAGCTTCAAATCCATGCGAACCACGTGATTTAGCTTCAAATCAATGCGGAGTAGAGGGTTTATCTTCAAATCCATGCGAAACAAATGATTTAGCTTCAAATACATGCGATATAAATGATTTAGAATCAACTGGAAGTGAAACAAGCGAGTTAGATTCAAATGCATGCGAAACACATTATTTATCTTCAAAGCAACGCAAAGTAGAATGTTTAGCTTCAAATCCATGCGAAACAAATGATTTAGCTTCAAATACTTGCGATATAAATGGTTTAGCTTCAACTGCATGCGAAACAATCGAGTTAGATTCAAATCCACGCGAAACACATGACAAAGGTTCAAATCAGTGCGAGGTAGAAGGTTTAGTTTCAAATCCATGCGAAACAAATGATTTAGTTTCAAACACTTGCGATATAAATGATTTAGCTTCAACTGGAAGCGAAACAAGCGAGTTAGCTTCTAACCTATGCGAAACACATGATTTAACTTCAAATCAATGCGGAGTAGAAGATTTATCTACAAATCCATGCGAAAAAAAGATTTAGCTTCAAATACATGCGATATAAATGATTTAGAATCAACTGGAAGTGAAACAAGCGAGTTAGATTCAAATCCATGCGAAACACATTATTTATCTTCAAAGCAACGCAAAGTAGAATGTTTAGCTTCAAATCCATGCGAAACAAATGATTTAGCTACAAATACTTGCGATATAAATGGTTTAGCTACAACTGCACGCGAAACAATCGAGTTAGATTCAAATCCACGCGAAACACATGACAAAGGTTCAAATCAGTGCGAGGTAGAAGGATTAGTTTCAAATCCATGCGAAACAAATGATTTAGTTTCAAACACTTGCGATATAAATGATTTAGCTTCAACTGGAAGCGAAAGAAGCGAGTTAGCTTCAAATCCATGCGAAACAAATGGTTTAGCATCAAATACTTGCGATATAAACGATATAGCTTCAAATGCATGCGAAACAAACGAATTAGCTTCAAATACTTGCCATATAAACGATATAGATTCAAATGCATGCGAAACAAACGAGGTAGCTTCAAATCCATGCGAAACACATGATTTGTCTTCAAAGGAATACGAAGTAGAAGGTTTAGCTTCAAATGCAAGCGAAACAAATGACTTTGCTTCAAATACTTGGGATATAAATGATTTAGATTCAACTGCATGCGAAACAAACATGTTAGATACAAATCCATGCGAAAAACGAGATTTAGATTTAAATCAATGCCGAGTAGAAGTTTTAGCTTCAAATCCATGCGAAACAAATGATTTGGATTCAAATAATTGCGATATAAATGATTTAGATTCAACTGCATGCGAAACAAACAACTTAGATTCACATACATTCGATGCAAATGATTTAGCTTCTAATCAATCCGAAGTAGAAGGTTTAGCTTCAAATCCATGCGAAACAAATGATTTACCTTCAAATACTTGCGATATAAACGATGTAGCTTCAAATGCATGCGAAACAAACGAGTTAGCTTCACATTCATTCGAAACACATGATTTAGCTTCAAATCAATGCGAAGTAGAGGGTTTAACTTCATATCCAAGCGAAACAAATAATTTAGCTTCAAATACTTGCGAAATAAATGATTTAGATTCAACTGGAAGCGAAACAAGCGAGTTAGTTTATATCCATGCGAAACACATGATTTGTCTTCAAAGGAATACGAAGTAGAAGGATTAGCTTCAAATCCATGCGAAACAAATGATTTAACTTCAAATACTAGCGATATACATGATATAGCTTCAATTGGAAGCGAAACAAGCGAGTTAGCTTCTAATCCATGCGAAACAAATGATTTACATTCGAATACTTGCAATATAAATGATTTAGCTTCAACTGCATGCGAAACAATCGAGTTAGACTCAAATCCATGCGAAACACATGATTTATCTTCAAAGCAACGCGATGTAGAAGGTTTAACTTCAAATCCATGCGAAACAAATGATTTTGCTTCAAATACTTGCGATATAATTGATTTAGATTCAACTGCATACGAAACAAACAAGCTAGATTCAAATCCATGCAAAACACGAGATTTAGATTCAAATCAATGCCGAGTAGATGTTTTAACTTCAATTCCATGCGAAACAAATGATTTAGCTTCAAATACTTGCGATATAAACGTTATAGCTTCAAATGCATGCGAAACAAACGAGTTAGCTTCACAGTCATTCGAAACACATGATTTATCTTCAAATCCATGCGAAGTAGAAGGTTTAGCTTCAAATCCATGCGAAACAAATGATTTACCTTCAAGTACTAGCGATATAAATGATTTAGCTTTAACTGGAAGCGAAACAAGCGAGTTAGCTTCTAATCCATGCGAAACAAACGAGTTAGCTTCACAGTGATTCGAAACACATGATTTAGCTTCAAATCAATGCGAGGTAGAAGATTTAGCTTCAAATTCATGCGAAACAAATGATTTACCTTCAAATACTTGCGATATAAATGATTTAGCTTTAACTGGAAGCGAATCAAGTGAGTTAGCTTCAAATTCATGCGAAACAAACGAGTTAGCTTCACAGTCATTCGAAACACATGATTTAGCTTCAAATCAATGCGAAGTAGAAGGTTTAGCTTCAAATCCAAGCGAAACAAATGATTTTGCCTCAAATACTTGCGATATAAACGATGTAGCTTCAAATGCATGCGAAACAAACGAGTTAGCTTCACATTCATTCGAAACAGATGATTTATCTTCAAATCAATGCGAAGTAGAGGGTTTAACTTCATATCCAAGCGAAACAAATAATTTAGCTTCAAATACTTGCGATATAAACGATTTAGATTCAACTGCATGCGAAACAATCGAGTTAGCTTCAAATCCACGCGAAACACGTGATTTATCTTCCTTGCATTTCGTAGTAGAAGGTTTAGCTTCAAATCCATGCGAAACAAATGATTTAGCTTCACAGTCATTCGAAACACATGATTTAGCTTCAAATCAATGCGAAGTAGAAGGTTTAGCTTCAAATCCATGCGAAACAAATGATTTACCTTCAAATACTTGCGATATAAATGATTTAGCTTAAACTGGAAGCGAAACAAGCGAGTTAGTTTCTAATCCATGCGAAACAAACGAGTTAGCTTCACAGTCATTCGAAACACATGATTTAGCTTCAAATCAATGCGACGTAGAAGGTTTAGCTTCAAATCCATGCGAAACAAATGATTTAGCTTCAAATACTTGCGATATAAATGATTTACATTCAACTGGAAGCGAAACAAGCGAGTTAGCTTCAAATCCATTCAAAACACGAGATTTAGATTCAAAGGAATACGAAGTAGAAGGTTTAGCTTCAAATCCATGCGAAACAAATGATTTAGCTTCAAATACTTGCGATATAAACGATATAGCTACAAATGCAAGCGAAAAAAACGAGTTAGCTTCACAGTCATTCGAAACACATGATTTATCTTCAAATCAATGCGAAGTAGAAGGTTTAGCTTCAAATCCATGAGAAACAAATGATTTTGCTTCAAATACTTGCGATATAAATGATTTAGCTTTAACTGGAAGCGAAACTAGCAAATTAGCTTCAAATCCATCCGAAACACATGATTTGTCTTCAAAGGAATACGAAGTAGAAGGTTTAGCTTCAAATCCATGCGAAACAAATGATTTAGCTTCAAATACTTGCGATATAAATGATTTAGCTTCAACTGGAAGCGAGACAAAAGAGTTAGCTCCATATTCATGCGAAACACATGATTTAGGTTCAAATCAATGCGAGGTTAAAGCTTTGGTTTCAAATCTATGCGAAACAAATGATTTAGCTTCAAATACTTGCGATATAAATGATTTAGATTCAAAGGCATGCGAAACAAACAACTTAGATTCACATGCATTCGAAACACATGATTTAGCTTCAAATCAATGCGAAGTAGAAGATTGAGCTTCAAATCCAAGCGAAACAAATGATTTTGCTTAAAAATACTTGCGATATAAAAGATATAGCTTCAAATGCATGCGATACAAACGAGTTATCTTCACATTCATTCGAAACACATGACTTAGGTTCAAATCAATGCGAAGTAGAAGGTTTAGCTTCAAATCCATGCGAAACAAACGATTTAGCTTCAAATACTATCGATATAAATGATTTAGCTTCAACTGGAAGCGAATCAAGCGAGTTAGCTTCTAATCCATGCGAAACGAATGATTTAGCTTCAAATACTTGCGATATAAACGATATAGCTTCAAATGCATGCGGAACAAACGAGTTAGCTTCACATTCATTCGTAACACATGATTTAGCTTCAAATCAATGCGAAGAAGAAGGTTTGGCCTCAAATCCAAGCGAAACAAATTATTTTACTTCCAATACTTGCGATATAAATGATTTAGATTCAACTGCATGCGAAACAAACAAGTTAGATTCAAATCCATGCGAAAAACGAGATTTTGATTTAAATCAATGCGGAGTAGTATTTTTAGCTACAAATACATGCGAAACAAATGATTTAGTTTCAAATACTAGCGATATAAACGATATAGCTTCAAAAGCATGCGAAATAAACGAGTTAGCTTCACAGTCATTCGAAACACATGATTTAGCTTCAAATCAATGCGAAGTAGAAGGTTTAGCTTCAAATCCAAGCGAAACAAATGATTTTGCCTCAAATACTTGCGATATAAACGATGTAGCTTCAAATGCATGCGAAACAAACGAGTTAGCTTCACATTCATTCGAAACAGATGATTTATCTTCAAATCAATGCGAAGTAGAGGGTTTAACTTCATATCCAAGCGAAACAAATAATTTAGCTTCAAATACTTGCGATATAAACGATTTAGATTCAACTGCATGCGAAACAATCGAGTTAGCTTCAAATCCACGCGAAACACGTGATTTATCTTCCTTGCATTTCGTAGTAGAAGGTTTAGCTTCAAATCCATGCGAAACAAATGATTTAGCTTCACAGTCATTCGAAACACATGATTTAGCTTCAAATCAATGCGAAGTAGAAGGTTTAGCTTTAAATCCATGCGAAACAAATGATTTACCTTCAAATACTTGCGATATAAATGATTTAGCTTAAACTGGAAGCGAAACAAGCGAGTTAGTTTCTAATCCATGCGAAACAAACGAGTTAGCTTCACAGTCATTCGAAACACATGATTTAGCTTCAAATCAATGCGACGTAGAAGGTTTAGCTTCAAATCCATGCGAAACAAATGATTTAGCTTCAAATACTTGCGATATAAATGATTTACATTCAACTGGAAGCGAAACAAGCGAGTTAGCTTCAAATCCATTCAAAACACGAGATTTAGATTCAAAGGAATACGAAGTAGAAGGTTTAGCTTCAAATCCATGCGAAACAAATGATTTAGCTTCAAATACTTGCGATATAAACGATATAGCTACAAATGCAAGCGAAAAAAACGAGTTAGCTTCACAGTCATTCGAAACACATGATTTATCTTCAAATCAATGCGAAGTAGAAGGTTTAGCTTCAAATCCATGAGAAACAAATGATTTTGCTTCAAATACTTGCGATATAAATGATTTAGCTTTAACTGGAAGCGAAACTAGCAAATTAGCTTCAAATCCATCCGAAACACATGATTTGTCTTCAAAGGAATACGAAGTAGAAGGTTTAGCTTCAAATCCATGCGAAACAAATGATTTAGCTTCAAATACTTGCGATATAAATGATTTAGCTTCAACTGGAAGCGAGACAAAAGAGTTAGCTCCATATTCATGCGAAACACATGATTTAGGTTCAAATCAATGCGAGGTTAAAGCTTTGGTTTCAAATCTATGCGAAACAAATGATTTAGCTTCAAATACTTGCGATATAAATGATTTAGATTCAAATGCATGCGAAACAAACAACTTAGATTCACAGTCATTCGAAACACATGATTTAGCTTCAACTCAATGCCTAGTAGATGGTTCAGCTTCAAATCCATGCGAAACAAATGATTTAGCTTCAAATACTAGCGATATGAATGATATAGCTTCAACTGGAAGCGAAACAATCGAGTTAGCTTCAAATACATGCGAAATGCATGATTTAGCTTCAAATCAATGCGGAGAAGAAAGTTTAGCTTAAAATCCATGCGAAACAAATGATTTAGCTTCAAATACTTGCGATATAAATGACTTAGCTCCCCTTGGGAGCGAAACAGTCGAGTTAGCTTCAAATCCGTGCGAAACAAAATAATTTAACTTCAAATCAATGCGGAGTAGAAGGTTTAGCTTTAACTGCATACGAAACACATGATATAGCTTCAAATCAATGCGGAGTAGAAGGTTTAGCTTGAAATCCATGCGAAACAAATGATTTAGGTTCAAAAACATGTCATATAAATAATATAGCTTCAAATGCATGCGAAACCGTTGAGTAAACTTCAAATCCTGCGATACACATGACTTAGCTTCAAATCAATGCGGAGTAGAACGTTTAGCTTCATATCCATGCGAACCAAATAATTTAGCTTCAAATACTTGCGATATAAATGATTAATATTCAACTGGACGCGAAACAAACGAGTTAGCTTCGAATCCATGCAAACCACATGATTTAGCTTCAAATCAATGCAGAATAGAAGTTTAACGTCAAATGCATGCGAATCACATGATATAGCTTCCAATCAATGCGAAGTAGGTGGTTAGCTTCAAACCCATAAGAAACAAATGATTTAGCAACAAATACTTGCGACATAAATGATTTATCTTCAACTGGATGCGAAACAAGCGAGTTAGCTTCATGTCCATGCGAAGCACATGATTTATCTTCAAAGCAATGCGAAGTAGAAGGTTTACCTTCAAATCCATGCGAAACAAATGATTTAGCTTCAAATACTTGCGATATAAATGATTTAACTTCAACTAGATGCTAATCAAGCGAGTTAGCTTCTCATCCATGCGAAACAAATGATTTAGCTTCAAATACTTGCGATACAAACGATATAGCTTCAAATTCATGCGAAACAAACGAGTTAGCTTCACAGTCATTCGAAACACATGATTTAGCTTCAAATCAATGCGAAGTAGAAGGTTTAGCTTCAAATCCATGCGAAACAAATGATTTACCTTCAAATACTTGCGATATAAATGATTTAGCTTAAACTGGAAGCGAAACAAGCGAGTTAGTTTCTAATCCATGCGAAACAAACGAGTTAGTTTCACAGTCATTCGAAACACATGATTTAGCTTCAAATCAATGCGACGTAGAAGGTTTAGCTTCAAATCCATGCGAAACAAATGATTTAGCTTCAAATACTTGCGATATAAATGATTTACATTCAACTGGAAGCGAAACAAGCGAGTTAGCTTCAAATCCATTCAAAACACGAGATTTAGATTCAAAGGAATACGAAGTAGAAGGTTTAGCTTCAAATCCATGCGAAACAAATGATTTAGCTTCAAATACTTGCTATATAAACGATATAGCTACAAATGCAAGCGAAAAAAACGAGTTAGCTTCACAGTCATTCGAAACACATGATTTATCTTCAAATCAATGCGAAGTAGAAGGTTTAGCTTCAAATCCATGAGAAACAAATGATTTTGCTTCAAATACTTGCGATATAAATGATTTAGCTTTAACTGGAAGCGAAACTAGCAAGTTAGCTTCAAATCCATCCGAAACACATGATTTGTCTTCAAAGGAATACGAAGTAGAAGGTTTAGCTTCAAATCCATGCGAAACAAATGATTTAGCTTCAAATACTTGCGATATAAATGATTTAGCTTCAACTGGAAGCGAGACAAAAGAGTTAGCTTCATATTCATGCGAAACACATGATTTAGGTTCAAATCAATGCGAGGTTAAAGCTTTGGTTTCAAATCTATGCGAAACAAATGATTTAGCTTCAAATACTTGCGATATAAATGATTTAGATTCAAATGCATGCGAAACAAACAACTTAGATTCACATGCATTCGAAACACATGATTTAGCTTCAAATCAATGCGAAGTAGAAGATTGAGCTTCAAATCCAAGCGAAACAAATGATTTTGCTTAAAAATACTTGCGATATAAAAGATATAGCTTCAAATGCATGCGATACAAACGAGTTATCTTCACATTCATTCGAAACACATGACTTAGGTTCAAATCAATGCGAAGTAGAAGGTTTAGCTTCAAATCCATGCGAAACAAACGATTTAGCTTCAAATACTATCGATATAAATGATTTATCTTCAACTGGATGCGAAACAAGCGAGTTAGCTTCATGTCCATGCGAAGCACATGATTTATCTTCAAAGCAATGCGAAGTAGAAGGTTTAGCTTCAAATCCTTGCGAAACAAATGATTTAGCTTCAAATACTTGCGATATAAACGATATAGCTTCAAATTCATGCGAAACAAACGAGTTAGCTTCACAGTCATTCGAAACACATGATTTAGCTTCAAATCAATGCGAAGTAGAAGGTTTAGCTTCAAATCCATGCGAAACAAATGATTTACCTTCAAATACTTGCGATATAAATGATTTAGCTTAAACTGGAAGCGAAACAAGCGAGTTAGTTTCTAATCCATGCGAAACAAACGAGTTAGTTTCACAGTCATTCGAAACACATGATTTAGCTTCAAATCAATGCGACGTAGAAGGTTTAGCTTCAAATCCATGCGAAACAAATGATTTAGCTTCAAATACTTGCGATATAAATGATTTACATTCAACTGGAAGCGAAACAAGCGAGTTAGCTTCAAATCCATTCAAAACACGAGATTTAGATTCAAAGGAATACGAAGTAGAAGGTTTAGCTTCAAATCCATGCGAAACAAATGATTTAGCTTCAAATACTTGCTATATAAACGATATAGCTACAAATGCAAGCGAAAAAAACGAGTTAGCTTCACAGTCATTCGAAACACATGATTTATCTTCAAATCAATGCGAAGTAGAAGGTTTAGCTTCAAATCCATGAGAAACAAATGATTTTGCTTCAAATACTTGCGATATAAATGATTTAGCTTTAACTGGAAGCGAAACTAGCAAGTTAGCTTCAAATCCATCCGAAACACATGATTTGTCTTCAAAGGAATACGAAGTAGAAGGTTTAGCTTCAAATCCATGCGAAACAAATGATTTAGCTTCAAATACTTGCGATATAAATGATTTAGCTTCAACTGGAAGCGAGACAAAAGAGTTAGCTTCATATTCATGCGAAACACATGATTTAGGTTCAAATCAATGCGAGGTTAAAGCTTTGGTTTCAAATCTATGTGAAACAAATGATTTAGCTTCAAATACTTGCGATATAAATGATTTAGATTCAAATGCATGCGAAACAAACAACTTAGATTCACATGCATTCGAAACACATGATTTAGCTTCAAATCAATGCGAAGTAGAAGATTGAGCTTCAAATCCAAGCGAAACAAATGATTTTGCTTAAAAATACTTGCGATATAAAAGATATAGCTTCAAATGCATGCGATACAAACGAGTTATCTTCACATTCATTCGAAACACATGACTTAGGTTCAAATCAATGCGAAGTAGAAGGTTTAGCTTCAAATCCATGCGAAACAAACGATTTAGCTTCAAATACTATCGATATAAATGATTTATCTTCAACTGGATGCGAAACAAGCGAGTTAGCTTCATGTCCATGCGAAGCACATGATTTATCTTCAAAGCAATGCGAAGTAGAAGGTTTACCTTCAAATCCATGCGAAACAAATGATTTAGCTTCAAATACTTGCGATATAAATGATTTAACTTCAACTAGATGCTAATCAAGCGAGTTAGCTTCTCATCCATGCGAAACAAATGATTTAGCTTCAAATACTTGCGATATAAATGACTTAGCACCAATTGGGAGCGAAATGGGCGAGTTAGCTTCAAATCCGGGCGAAACAAATAATTTAGCTTCAAATCAATGCGGAGAAGAAAGATTAGCTTCAAATAAATGCGAAACAAATGATTTAGCTTCAAATACCAGCGATATAAACGATTTAGCTCCAACTGGAAGCGAAACATGCGAGTTAGCTTCAAATCCATGCGAACCAAATGATTCAGCTTCAAATACTTGCGATATAAATGATTTAGCATTAACTGGAAGCGAAACAAGCGAGTTAGCTTCAAATCCATGCGAAACACATGATTTGTCTTCAAAGGAATACGAAGTAGAAGGTTTAGCTTCAAATCCATGTAAAACAAATGATTTAACTTCAAATACTAGCGATATAAATGATTAAGCTTCAACTGGAAGCGAAACAAGCGAGTTAGCTTCTAATTCATGCGAAACGAATAATTTAGCTTCAAATACTTGCGATATAAACGATATAGCTTCAAATGCATGCGGAACAAACGAGTTATCTTCACATTCATTCGTAACACATGATTTAGCTTCAAATCAATGCGAAGAAGAAGGTTTAGCTTCAAATCCTTGCGAAACAAATGATTTAGCTTCAAATACTTGCGATATAAACGATATAGCTTCAAATTCATGCGAAACAAACGAGTTAGCTTCACAGTCATTCGAAACACATGATTTAGCTTCAAATCAATGCGAAGTAGAAGGTTTAGCTTCAAATCCATGCGAAACAAATGATTTACCTTCAAATACTTGCGATATAAATGATTTAGCTTAAACTGGAAGCGAAACAAGCGAGTTAGTTTCTAATCCATGCGAAACAAACGAGTTAGTTTCACAGTCATTCGAAACACATGATTTAGCTTCAAATCAATGCGAAGTAGAAGGTTTAGCTTCAAATCCATGAGAAACAAATGATTTAGCTTCAAATACTTGCGATACAAATGATTTAGCTTCAACTGAAAGCGAGACAAACGAGTTAGCTTCACATTCATGCGAAACACATGATTTAGCTTCATATCAATGCGAGAGAAAAGCTTTGGCTTCAAACCAATGCGAAACAAATGATTTAGCTTCAACTGGAAGCGATACAATCGAGTTAGATTCAAATCCACGCGAAACACATGATTTAGCTTCAAATCAATGCGAGAGAAAAGCTTTGGCTTCAAATCAATGCGAAACAAATGATTTAACTTCAAATACTAGCGATATAAATGATATAGCTTCAACTGGAAGCGAAACAATCGAGTTAGCTTCTAATCCATGCGAAACGAATGATTTAGCTTCAAATACTTGCGATATAAACGACATAGCTTCAAATGCATGCGAAACAAACGAGTTAGCTTCACATTCATTCGAAACACATGATTTAGCTTCAAATCAATGCGAAGAAGAAGGTTTAGCTTCAAATACAAGCGAAACAAATGATTTTACTTCAAATACTTGCGATAAAAATGATTTAGATTCAACTGCATGCGAAACAAACAAGTTAGATTCAAATCCATGCGAAAAACGAGATTTTGATTTATATCAATGCGGAGTAGTATTTTTAGCTACAAATCCATGCGAAACAAATGATTTAGCTTCAAATACTTGCGATATAAACGATATAGCTTCAAATGCATGCGATACAAACGAGTTAGCTTCACATTCATTCGAAACACATGACTTAGTATCAAATCAATGCGAAGTAGAAGGTTTAGCTTCGAATCCATGCGAAACAAATGATTTAGCTTCAAATACTTGCGATATATATGATTTAGCTTTAACTGGAAGCGGAACAAGCGAGTTAGCTTCAAATCCATGCGAGACACATGATTTGTCTTCAAAGGAATACGAAGTCGAAGGTTTATCTTCAAATCCATGCGAAACAAATGATTTAACTTCAAATACTAGCGATATAAAAGATATAGCTTCAACTGGAAGCGAAACAAGCGAGTTAGCTTCTAATCCATGCGAAACAAATGATTTAGCTTCAAATACTTGCGATATAAACGATATAGCTTTAACTGCAAGCGGAACAAGCGGGTTAGCTTCAAAACCATGGGAAACACATGATTTGTCTTCAACGGAATACGAAGTAGAAGGTTTATCTTCAAATCCATGCGAAACAAATGAATTAACTTCAAATACTAGCGATATAAATGATATAGCTTCAACTGGAAGCGAAACAAGCGAGTTAGCTTCTAATCCATGCGAAACAAATGATTTAGCTTCAAATACTTGCGATATAAACGATATAGCTTCAAATGCATGCGAAAAAACGAGTTAGCTTCACATTCATTCGAAACACACGAGTTAGCTTCAAATCAATGCGAAGTATAAGATTGAGCTTCAAATCCATGTGAAACAAATGATTTAGCTTCAAATACTTGAGATATAAATGATTTAGCTTTAACTGGAAGCGGAACAAGCGAGTTAGCTTCAAATCCACGTGAAACACATGATTTATCTTCCAAGCAATGCGAAGTAGTAGGTTTGGCTTCAAGTCCAAGCGAAACATATGATTTTGCTTCAAACACCTGCGATATAAATGATTTATCTTCAACTGGAAGCGAGACAAACGAGTTAGCTTTACATTCATTCGAAACACATGATTTAGCTTCAAATCAATGCGAAGTAGAAGGTTTAGCTTCAAATCCACGCGAAACAAATGATTTTGCTTCAAATACTTGGGATATAAATGATTTATATTCAACTGCATGCGAAACAAACAAGTTAGATTCAAATCCGTGCAAAACACGAGATTTGGAATTAAATCAATGCCGAGTAGAAGTTTTAGCTTCAAATCCTTGCGAAACAAATGATTTAGCTTCAAATACTTGCGATATAAACGATATAGCTTCAAATGCATGCGATACAAACGAGTTAGCTTCACATTCATTCGAAACACATGACTTAGTATCAAATCAATGCGAAGTAGAAGGTTTAGCTTCGAATCCATGCGAAACAAATGATTTAGCTTCAAATACTTGCGATATAAATGATTTAGCTTCAACTGCATGCGAAACAATCGAGTTAGATTCAAATCCATGCGAAACACATGACAAAGCTTCAAATCAGTGCGAAGTAGAAGGTTAACCTTCAAATCCATGCGAAACAAACGAGTTAGCTTCACAGTCATTCGAAACACGTGTTTTAGCTTCAAATCAATGCGGAGTAGAAGGTTTACCTTCAAATCCATGCGAAACAAACGAGTTAGCTTCATAGTCATTCGAAACACGTGATTTAGCTTCAAATCAATGCGGAGTAGAAGGTTTATCTTCAAATCCATGCGAAACAAATGATTTAGCTTGAAATACTTGCGACATAAACGACTTAGCTTCAACTGGAAGCGAAACAAGCGAGTTAGTTTCTAACTCATGCGAAACACTTGATTTAACTTCAAATCCACGCGGAGTAGAAGGTTTAGCTTCAAATCCATGCGAAACAAATGATTTAGCTTCAAATACTTGCGGTATAAACGATATAGCTTCAAATGCATTCGAAACAAACTAGTTAGATTCACATTCATTCGAAACACATGATTTAGCTTCAAATCAATGAGAAGTAGAAGGTTTAGCTTCAAATCCATGCAAAACAAATGATTTAGCTTCAAATACCAGCGATATATATGATTTAGCTTCAACTGGAGGCGAAACAAGCGAGTTAGCTTCACATCCATGCGAAACAAATGATTTAGCTTCAAATACTTGCGATATAAATGATTTCGCTTCAACTGCATGCAAAACAATCGAGTTAGATTCAAATCCATGCGAAACACATGACAAAGCTTCAAATCAGTGCGTGGTAGAAGGTTTACCTTCAAATCCATGCGAAACAAACGAGTTAGCTTCACAGTCATTCGAAACACGTGATTTAGCTTCAAATCAATGCGGAGTAGAAGGTTTATCTTCAAATCCATGCGAAACAAATGATTTAGCTTGAAATACTTGCGACATATATGATTTAGCTTCAACTGGAAGCGAAACAGGCGAGTTAGTTTCTAACTCTTGCGAAACACATGATTTAACTTCAAATCCACGCGGAGTAGAAGGTTTAGCTTCAAATCCATGCGAAACAAATGATTTAGCTTCAAATACTTGCGACATAATTGAATTAGCTTCAACTGGAAGCGAAACAAGCCAGTTAGTTTCTAACCCATGCGAAACACATGATTTAACTTCAAATACACGAGGAGTAGAAGGTTTAGCTTCAAATCCATGCGAAACAAATGATTTAGCTTCAAATACTTGCGATATAAATGATTTAGCTTCAACTGGAAGCGAAACAAGCGAGTTAGTTTCTAACTCATGCGAAACACATGATTTAACTTCAAATCCACGCGGAGTAATAGGTTTAGCTCCAAATCCATGCGAAACAAATGATTTAGCTTCAAATACTTGCGATATAAATGATTTAACTTCAACTGGAAGCGAATCAAGCGAGTTAGCTTCTAAACCATGCGAAACACATGATTTAACTTCTAATCAATCCGGAGTAGAAGGTTTAGCTTCAAATCCATGCGAAACAAATGATTTAGCTTCAAATACTTGCGACATAAATGAATTAGCTTCAACTGGAAGCGAAACAAGCGAGTTAGGTTCTAATCTATGCGAAACACATGATTTATCTTCAAAGCAACGCGAAGTAGAATGTTTAGCTTCAAATCCATGCGAAACAAATGGTTTTGCTTCAAATACTTGCGATATAAATGATTTAGATTCAACTGCATGCGAAACAAACAAGTTAGATTCAAATCCATGCGAGAAAAGAGATTTAGATTTAAATCAATGCGGAGTAGAAGTTTTAGCTACGAATCCATGCGAAACAAATGATTTACCTACAAATACTTGCGATACAAACGATATAGCTTCAAGTTCATGCGAAACACATGATTTATCTTCAAAGCAACGCGAAGTAGAAGGTTTACCTTCAAATCCATGCGAAACAAATTATTTAGCTTCAAATAGTTGCGATAGAAATGATTTAGCTTCAACTAGAAGCGACTCAAGCGAGTTAGCTTCTCATCCATGCGAAACAAATGATTTAGCTTCAAATACTTGCGGTATAAACGATATAGCTTCAAATGCATTCGAAACAAACCAGTTAGATTCACATTCATTCGAAACACATGATTTAGCTTCAAATCAATGCGAAGTAGAAGGTTTAGCTTCAAATCCATTCGAAACAAATGATTTAGTTTCAAATACTAGCGATATAAATGATTTAGCACCAACTGGAAGCGAAACATGCGAGTTAGCTTGAAATCCATGCGAAACAAATGATTTGGCTTCAAGTACTTGCGATATAAACGATATAGCTTCAAATGCATGCGAAACAAACGAGTTAGCTTCACATTCATTCGAAACACATGATTTAGCTTCAAGTACTTGCGATATGAACGATATAGCTTCAAATGCATGCGAAACAAACGAGTTAGCTTCACATTCATTCGAAACACATGATTTAGCTTCAAGTCAATGCGAAGTAGAAGGTTTAGCTTCAAATCCAAACGAAACAAATAATATAGCTTCAAATACTTGCGATATATATGATTTAGATTCAACTGCATGCGACACAAACGAGATAGCTTCAAATCCACGCAAAACATATTATTTATCTTCCATGCATTGCGAAGTAGAAGGTTAAGCTTCAAACCCATGAGAAACAAATGATTTAGCTTCAAATACTTGCGATACAAATGATTTAGCTTCAACTGGAAGCGATACAATCGAATTAGATTCAAATCCACGCGAAACACATGATTTATCTTCCAAGCAATTCGAAGTAGAAGGTTTAGCTTCAAATCCAAGCGAAACAAATAATAAAGCTTCAAATACTTGCGATATAAATGATTTAGATTCAACTGCATGCGCAACAAAAAAGTTAGCTTCAAATCCACGCGAAACACATGATTTATCTTCCAAGCAATGCAAAGTAGAAGGTTTAGCTTCAAATCCATGCGAAACAAATGATTTACCTTCAAATACTAGCGATATAAATGATTTAGGATCAACTGGAAGCGAAACAAGTGAGTTAGCTTCTAATCCATGCGAAAAAAAAGATTTAGATCAACTACTTGCGATATAAATGATGTAGCTTCAACTGGAAGTGAAACAAGCGAGTTAGCTTCAAATCTATGCGAAACACATGATTTATCTTCAAAGCAACGCGAAGTAGAGGGATTAGCTTCAAATCCATGCGAAACAAATGATTTATCTTCAAACACTTGCGGTATAAATGATTTAACTTCAACTGGAAGTGAAACAAGCGAGTTAGCTTCAAATCCATGCGAAACAAATGATTTAACTTCAAATACTAGCGATATAAATTATTTAGATTCAACTGCATGCGAAACAAACAAGTTAGATTCAAATCCATGCAAAACACGAGATTTAGATTCAAATCAATGCCGAGTACAAGTTTTAGCTTCAAATCCATGCGAAACAAATGATTTAGCTTCAAATACTTGCGATATAAACGATATAGCTTCAAATGCATGCGAAACAAACGAGTTAGCTTCACAGTCATTCGAAAAACATGATTTAGCTTCAAATCAATGCGAAGTAGAAGGTTTAGCTTCAAATCCAAGCGAAACAAATATTTTAGCTTCAAATATTTGCGATATAAATGATTTAGATTCAAGTACATGCGAAACAAACGAGTTAGCTTCACGTTCATTCGAAACACATGAGTTAGCTTCAAATCAATGCGAAGTAGAAGGTTTAGCTTCAAATCCATGCGAAATAAATGATTTAGCTTCAAATACTTGGGACATAAACGATATAGCTTCCAATGCATGCGAAACAAACGAGTTAGCTTCACATTCATTCGAAACACATTATTTAGCTTCAAATCAATGCGAAGAAAATGGTTTAACTTCAAATCCAAGAGAAACAGATGATTTTGCTTCAAATACTGCGATATAAATGATTTAGATTCAACTGCATGCGAAACAAACAAGTTAGATTCAAATCCATGCAAAACAGGAGACTTAGATTCAAATCAAAGCAGAGTAGAAGTTTTAGCTTCAAATCCATGCGAAACACATGATTTATCTTCAAAGCGACGCGAAGAAGAAGGTTTAGCTTCGAATCCAAGAGAAACAAATGATTTTGCTTCAAATACTTGCTATATAAATGATTTAGATTCAACTGCATGCGAAACAAACAAGTTAGATTCAAATCCATGCAAAACCCCGAGATTTATATTCAAATCAATGCCGAGTAGAAGTTTTAGCTTCAAATCCATGCGAAACAAATGATTTAGCTTCAAATACTTGCGATATAAACGTTATAGCTTCAAATGCGTGCGAAACAAACGAGTTAGCTTCACATTCATACGAAACACATGACTTAGGTTCAAAGCAAGGCGAAGTAGATGGTTTAGCTTCAAATCCATGCGAAACAAGTGATTTAGCTTCAAATACTTGCGATATAAGCGATATAGCTTTAACTCGAAGCGAAACAAGCGAGTTAGCTTCAAATCCATGCGAAACACATGATATGTCTTCAACGGAATACGAAGTAGAAGGTTTATCTTCAAATCCATGCGAAACAAATGATTTAACTTCAAATACTAGCGATATAAATGATATAGCTTCAACTGGAAGCGAAACAAGCGAGTTAGCTTCTAATCCATGCGAAACAAATGATTTAGCTTCAAATACTTGCAATATAAAGGATATAGCTTCAAATGCATGCGAAAAAACGAGTTAGCTTCACATTCATTCGAAACACACGATTTAGCTTCAAATCAATGCGAAGTATAAGATTGAGCTTCAAATCCATGCGAAACAATTGATTTACCTTCAAATACTTGCGATATAAATGATTTAGCTTTAACTGGAAGCGGAACAAGCGAGTTAGCTTCAAATCCACGTGAAACACATGATTTATCTTCCAAGCAATGCGAAGTAGAAGTTTTAGCTTCAAATCCATGCGAAACAAAAGATTCTGCTTCAAATACTAGCGATAAAAAATGATTTAGCTCCAACTGGATGCGAAACATGCGAGTTAGATTCAAATCTATGCGAAACAAATGATTTAGCTTAAAGTACATGCGATACAAACGATGTGGCTGCAAATGCATGCGAAACAAACGAGTTAGCTTCACATTCATACGAAACACATGATTTAGCTTCAAATCAATGCGAAGAAGAAGGTTTAGCTTCAAATCCAAAAGAAACAAATGATTTTGCTTCAAATACTTGCGATATAAATGATTTAGATTCAACTGCATGCGAAACAAACAAGTTAGATTCAAATCCATGCAAAACCCCGAGATTTATAATTAAATCAATGCCGAGTAGAAGTTTTAGCTTCAAATCCATGCGAAACAAATGATTTAGCTTCAAATACTTGCGATATAAACGTTATAGCTTCAAATGCATGCGAAACAAACGAGTTAGCTTCAGAGTCATTCGAAACACATGATTTATCTTCAAATCAATGCGAAGTAGAAGGTTTGGCTTCAAGTCCAAGCGAAACATATGATTTTGCTTCAAACACCTGCGATATAAATGATTTAGATTAAACTGCATGCGAAACAAACAAGTTAGTTTCAAATCCATGCCAAAAAAGAGATTTAGATTTAAATCAATGCGGAGTAGAAGTTTTAGCTACAAATGCATGCGAAACAAATGATTAAGCTTCAAATACATGTGATATAAACGATATAGGTTCAAATGCATGCGATACAAACGAGTTAGCTTCACATTCATTCGAAAGACATGACTAAGGTTCAAAGCAAGGCGAAGTAGAAGGTTTAGCTTCAAATCCATGCGAAACAAATGATTTAGCTTCAAATACTTGCGATATAAAAGATTTAGCTTTAACTGGAAACGAAACAAGCGAGTTAGCTTCAAATCCATGCGAAACAAATAATTTAGCTTCATATACTTGGGATATAAACGATATAGCTTCAAATGCATGGGAAACAAACGAGTTAGCTTCATATTCATTCGAAGCACATGATTTAGCTTCAAATCAATGCGAGGAAGAAGGTTTAGCTTCCAATCCAAGAGAAACAAATGATTTTGCTTCAAATACTTGCGATATAAATGATTTAGCTTCAACTGGAAGTGAAACAAGCGAGTTAGCTTCAAATCCATGTGAAACACATGATTTATCTTCACAGCAACGCGAAGTAGAGGGATTAGCTTCAAATCCATGCGAAACAAATGATTTAGCTTCAAACACTTGCGGTATGAATGATTTAGCTTCAACTGGAAGTGAAACAAGCGAGTTAGCTTCAAATCCATGCGAAACGCATGAATTATCTTCAAAGCGACCCGAAGTAGAAGGTTTAGCTTCAAATCCATGCGAAACAAATGATTTGCCTTCAAATACTTGCGATATAAATGATTTAGCTTTAACTGGAAGCGGAACAAGCGAGTTAGCTTCAAATCCATGCGAGACACATGATTTGTCTTCAAAGGAATACGAAGTAGAAGGTTTATCTTCAAATCCATGCGAAACAAATGATTTAACTTCAAATACTAGCGATATAAATCATATAGCTTCAACTGGAAGCGAAACAAGCGAGTTAGATTCAAATTCAAGCGAAACAAATGATTTTGCTTCAAATACTTGGGATATAAATGATTTAGATTCAACTGCATTCGAAACAAACAAGTTAGATTCAAATCCATGCAAAACACGAGATTTAGATTCAAATCAATGCCGAGTACAAGTTTTAGCTTCAAATCCATGCGAAACAAATGATTTAGCTTCAAATACTTGCGATATAAACGATATAGCTTCAAATGCATGCGAAACAAACGAGTTAGCTTCACAGTCATTCGAAAAACATGATTTAGCTTCAAATCAATGCGAAGTAGAAGGTTTAGCTTCAAATCCAAGCGAAACAAATAATTTAGCTTCAAATATTTGCGATATAAATGATTTAGATTCAAGTACATGCGAAACAAACGAGTTAGCTTCACGTTCATTCCAAACACATGAGTTAGCTTCAAATCAATGCGAAGTAGTAGGTTTGGCTTCAAGTCCAAGCGAAACATATGATTTTGCTTCAAACACCTGCGATATAAATGATTTATCTTCAACTGGAAGCGAGACAAACGAGTTAGCTTTACATTCATTCGAAACACATGATTTAGCTTCAAATCAATGCGAAGTAGAAGGTTTAGCTTCAAATCCACGCGAAACAAATGATTTTGCTTCAAATACTTGGGATATAAATGATTTATATTCAACTGCATGCGAAACAAACAAGTTAGATTCAAATCCGTGCAAAACACGAGATTTGGAATTAAATCAATGCCGAGTAGAAGTTTTAGCTTCAAATCCTTGCGAAACAAATGATTTAGCTTCAAATACTTGGGATATAAACGATATAGCTTTAACTGGAAGCGGAACAAGCGAGTTAGCTTCAAAACCATGCGAAACACATGATTTGTCTTCAACGGAATACGAAGTAGAAGGTTTATCTTCAAATCCATGCAAAACAAATGATTTGGCTTCAAATACTTGCGATATAAATGATTTAGCTTTAACTGGAAGCGGAACAAGCGAGTTAGCTTCAAATCCATGCGAGACACATGATTTGACTTCAAAGGAATACGAAGTCGAAGGTTTATCTTCAAATCCATGCGAAACAAATGATTTAGATTCAAATACTTGCGACATAAACGATATAGCTTCAAATGCATGCGAAACAAACGAGTTAGCTTCACATTCATTCGAAACACATGATTTAGCTTCAAATAAATGCGAAATAGAAGGTTTAGCTTCAAATCCATGCGAAACAAGTGATTTAGCTTCAAATACATGCGATATAAGTGATTTAGATTCAACTGCATGCGAAACAAACGAGTTAGCTTCAAATCCACACGAAACACATGATTTATCTTCCATGCATTGCGCAGTAGAAGGTTTAGCTTCAAACCCATGCGAAACAAATGATTTTGCTTCAAAGTCATTCGAAACACACGATTTAAATTCAAATCAATGCGAATTAGAAGGTTTAGCTTCAAATCCATGCGAAACAAATGATTTACCTTCAAATACTATCGATATAAATGATTTAGGTTCAACTGGAAGCGAAACAAGCGAGTTAGGTTCTAATCTATGCGAAACACATGATTTATCTTCAAAGCAACGCGAAGTAGAAGGATTAGCTTCAAATCCATGCGAAACAAATGATTTAGCTTCAAATACTTGGGATATAAACGATATAGCTTCAAATGCATGGGAAACAAACGAGTTAGCTTCATATTCATACGAAGCACATGATTTAGCTTCAAATCAATGCGAGGAAGAAGGTTTAGCTTCCAATCCAAGAGAAACAAATGATTTTGCTTCAAATACTTGCGATATAAATGATTTAGATTCAACTGCATGCGCAACAAACAAGTTAGCTTCAAATCCATGCGAAACACATGATATGACTTCAACGGAATACGAAGTAGAAGGTTTATCTTCAAAACCATGCGAAACAAATGATTAACCTTCAAATACTAGCGATATAAATGATTTAGGATCAAGTGGAAGCGAAACAAGCGAGTTAGCTTCTAATCCATGCGAAAAAAAAGATTTAGATCAAATACTTGCGATATAAATGATTTAGCTTCAACTGGAAGTGAAACAAGCGAGATAGCTTCAAATCCATGTGAAACACATGATTTATCTTCAAAGCAACGCGAAGTAGAGGGATTAGCTTCAAATCCATGCGAAACAAATGATTTAACTTCAAAGCGACGCGAAGTAGAAGGTTTAGCTTCAAATCCAAGCGAAACAAATAATTTAGCTTCAAATACTTGCGATATAAATGATTTAGATTCAAATGCATGCGAAACAAACGAGTTAGCTTCACATTCATTCGAAACACATGATTTAGCTTCAAATCAATGCGAAGAAGATGGTTTAGCTTCAAATCCAAGAGAAACAGATGATTTTGCTTCAAATACTGCGATGTAAATGATTTAGATTCAACTGCATGCGAAACAAACAAGTTAGATTCAAATCCATGCAAAACAGGAGATTTAGATTCAAATCAAAGCAGAGTAGAAGTTTTAGCTCAAATCCATGCGAAACACATGATTTATCTTCAAAGCGACGCGAAGGAGAAGTTTTAGCTTCGAATCCAAGAGAAACAAATGATTTTGCTTCAAATACTTGCGATATAAATGATTTAGATTCAACTGCATGCGAAACGAACAAGTTAGATTCAAATCCATGCAAAACCCTGAGAATTATATTCAAATCAATGCCGAGTAGAAGTTTTAGCTTCAAATCCATGCGAAGCAAATGATTTAGCTTCAAATACTTGCGATATAAACGATATAGCTTTAACTCGAAGCGAAACAAGCGAGTTAGCTTCAAATCCATGCGAAACACATGATATGTCTTCAACGGAATACGAAGTAGAAGGTTTATCTTCAAATCCATGCGAAACAAATGATTTAACTTCAAATACTAGCGATATAAATGATATAGCTTCAACTGGAAGCGAAACAAGCGAGTTAGCTTCTAATCCATGCGAAACAAATGATTTAGCTTCAAATACTTGCAATATAAACGATATAGCTTCAAATGCATGCGAAAAAACGAGTTAGTTTCACATTCATTCGAAACACACGATTTAGCTTCAAATCAATGCGAAGTATAAGATTGAGCTTCAAATCCATGCGAAACAAATGATTTAGCTTCAAATACTTGAGATATAAATGATTTAGCTTCAACTGGAAGCGAATCAATCGAGTTAGATTCGAATCCACGCGAAACACATGATTTATCTTCCAAGCAATGCGAACTTGAAGGTTTATCTTCAAATCCATGCGAAACAAATGATTTAGCTTCAAGTACTGGCGATATAAATGACTTAGCTCCAACTGGAAGCGAGACATGCGAGTTAGCTTCAAATCCATGCGAAACAAATGATTTACCTTCAAATACTTGCGATACAAACGATATAGCTTCAAATTCATGCGAAACAAACGAGTTAGCTTCACAGTCATTCGAAACACATGGTTTAGCTTCAAATCAATGCGAAGTAGAAGGTTTAGCTTCAAATCCATGCGAAACAAATGATTTACCTTCAAATACTTGCGATATAAATGATTTAGCTTTAACTGGAAGCGGAACAAGCGAGTTAGCTTCAAATCCACGTGAAACACATGATTTATCTTCCAAGCAATGCGAAGTAGAAGGTTTAGCTTCAAATCCATGCGAAACAAAAGATTCTGCTTCAAATACTAGCGATAAAAAATGATTTAGCTCCAACTGGAAGCGAAACATGCGAGTTAGATTCAAATCCATGCGAAACAAATGATTTAGCTTATAGTACATGCGATACAAACGATGTGGCTTCAAATGCATGCGAAACAAACGAGTTAGCTTCACATTCATTCAAAACACATGATTTAGCTTCAAATCAATGCGAAGAAGAAGGTTTAGATTCAAATCCAAGAGAAACAAATGATTTTCTTCAAATACTTGCGATATAAATGATTTAGATTCAACTGCATGCGAAACAAACAAGTTAGATTCAAATCCATGCAAAACCCCGAGATTTATATTCAAATCAATGCCGAGTAGAAGTTTTAGCTTCAAATCCATGCGAAACAAATGATTTAGCTTCAAATACTTGCGATATAAACGTTATAGCTTCAAATGCATGCGAAACAAACGAGTTAGCTTCAGAGTCATTCGAAACACATGATTTATCTTCAAATCAATGCGAAGTAGAAGGTTTGGCTTCAAGTCCAAGCGAAACATATGATTTTGCTTCAAACACCTGCGATATAAATGATTTAGATTAAACTGCATGCGAAACAAACAAGTTAGTTTCAAATCCATGCCAAAAAAGAGATTTAGATTTAAATCAATGCGGAGTAGAAGTTTTAGCTACAAATGCATGCGAAACAAATGATTTAGCTTCAAATACATGTGGTATAAACGATATAGGTTGAAATGCATGCGATACAAACGAGTTAGCTTCACATTCATTCGAAAGACATAACTAAGGTTCAAAGCAAGGCGAAGTAGAATGTTTAGTTTCAAATCCATGCGAAACAAATGATTTAGCTTCAAATACTTGCGATATAAATGATTTAGCTTTAACTGGAAACGAAACAAGCGAGTTAGCTTCAAATCCATGCGAAACACATGATTTGTCTTCAAAGGAATACGAAGTAGAAGGTGTAGCTTCAAATCCATGCGAAACAAAAGATTTAACTTCAAATACTAGCGATATAAATGATTTATCTTCAACTGGAAGCGAGACAAACGAGTTAGCTTCACATTCATTCGAAACACATGATTTAGCTTCAAATCAATGCGAAGTAGAAGGTTTAGCTTCACATCCCCGCGAAACAATTGATTTTGCTTCAAATACTTGGGATATAAATGATTTAGATTCAACTGCATGCGAAACAAACAAGTTTGATTCAAATCCGTGCAAAACACGAGATTTGGAATTAAATCAATGCCGAGTAGAAGTTTTAGCTTCAAATCCTTGCGAAACAAATGATTTAGCTTCAAATACTTGCGATATAAATGATTTAGCTTTAACTGGAAACGAAACAAGCGAGTTAGCTTCAAATCCATGCGAAACACATGATTTGTCTTCAAAGCGACGCGAAGGAGAAGGTTTAGCTTCAAATCCATGCGAAACAAATGATTTGGCTTCAAATACTTGCGATATATATGATTTAGCTTTAACTGGAAGCGGAACAAGCGAGTTAGCTTCAAATCCATGCGAGACACATGATTTGTCTTCAAAGGTATACGAAGTCGAAGGTTTATCTTCAAATCCATGCGAAACAAATGATTTAACTTCATATACTAGCGATATAAAAGATATAGCTTCAACTGGAAGCGAAACAAGCGAGTTAGCTTCTAATCCATGCGAAACAAATGATTTAGCTTCAAATACTTGCGATATAAACGATATAGCTTCAAATGCATGCGAAACAAACGAGTTAGCTTCACATTCATTCGAAACACATGATTTAGCTTCAAATCAATGCGAAGGAGAAGGTTTAGATTCAAATCCAAGCGAAACAAATGATTTTGCTTCAAATACTTGGGATATAAATGATTTAGATTCAACTGCATGCGAAACAAACAAGTTAGATTCAAATCCATGCAAAACACGAGATTTAGATTCAAATCAATGCCGAGTGCAAGTTTTAGCTTCAAATCCATGCGAAACAAATGATTTAGCTTGAAATACTTGCGATATAAACGATATAGCTTCAAATGCATGCGAAACAAACGAGTTAGCTACACAGTCATTCGAAACACATGATTTAGCTCCAAATCAATGCGAAGTAGAAGATTTAGCTTCAAATCCATGCGAAACAAACGATTTACCTTCAAATACTGGCGATATAAATGATTTAGCATCAACTGTAAGCGATACATGCGAAGAAGCTTCTAACTCATGCGAAAAAAAAGATTTAGCTTCAAAACCTTGGGACATAAACGATATAGCTTCAAATGCATGCGAAACAATCGAGTTAGCTTCACATTCATTCGAAACACATGATTTAGCTTCAAATCAATGCGAAGAAGAAGGTTTAGCTTCAAATCCACGCGAAACAAATGATTTTGCTTCAAATACTTGGTATATAAATGATTTAGATTCAACTGCATGCGAAACAAACAAGTTAGATTCAAATCCGTGCAAAACACGAGATTTAGAATTAAATCAATGCCGAGTAGAAGTTTTAGCTTCAAATCCTTGCGAAACAAATGATTTAGCTTCAAATACTTGGGATATATATGATTTAGCTTTAACTGGAAGCGGAACAAGCGAGTTAGCTTCAAATCCATGCGAGACACATGATTTGTCTTCAAAGGAGTACGAAGTCGAAGGTTTATCTTCAAATCCATGCGAAACAAATGATTTAACTTCAAATACTAGCGATATAAAAGATATAGCTTCAACTGGAAGCGAAACAAGCGAGTTAGCTTCAAATCCATGCGAAACAAATGATTTACCTTCAAATACTATCGATATAAATGATTTAGATTCAACTGGAAGCGAAACAAGCGAGTTAGGTTCTAATCTACGCGAAACACATGATTTATCTTCAAAGCAACGCGAAGTAGAAGGATTAGCTTCAAATCCATGCGAAACAAATGATTTAGCTTCATATACTTGGGATATAAACGATATAGCTTCAAATGCATGGGAAACAAACGAGTTAGCTTCATATTCATTCGAAGCACATGATTTAGCTTCAAATCAATGCGAGGAAGAAGGTTTAGCTTCCAATCCAAGAGAAACAAATGATTTTGCTTCAAATACTTGCGATATAAATGATTTAGCTTCAACTGGAAGTGAAACAAGCGAGTTAGCTTCAAATCCATGTGAAACACATGATTTATCTTCAAAGCAACGCGAAGTAGAGGGATTAGCTTCAAATCCATGCGAAACAAATGATTTAGCTTCAAACACTTGCGGTATGAATGATTTAGCTTCAACTGGAAGTGAAACAAGCGAGTTAGCTTCAAATCCATGCGAAACGCATGAATTATCTTCAAAGCGACCCGAAGTAGAAGGTTTAGCTTCAAATCCATGCGAAACAAATGATTTGGCTTCAAATACTTGCGATATAAATGATTTAGCTTTAACTGGAAGCGGAACAAGCGAGTTAGCTTCAAATCCATGCGAGACACATGATTTGTCTTCAAAGGAATACGAAGTAGAAGGTTTATCTTCAAATCCATGCGAAACAAATGATTTAACTTCAAATACTAGCGATATAAATGATATAGCTTCAACTGGAAGCGAAACAAGCGAGTTAGATTCAAATTCAAGCGAAACAAATGATTTTGCTTCAAATACTTGGGATATAAATGATTTAGATTCAACTGCATTCGAAACAAACAAGTTAGATTCAAATCCATGCAAAACACGAGATTTAGATTCAAATCAATGCCGAGTACAAGTTTTAGCTTCAAATCCGTGCGAAACAAATGATTTAGCTTCAAATACTTGCGATATAAACGATATAGCTTCAAATGCATGCGAAACAAACGAGTTAGCTTCACAGTCATTCGAAAAACATGATTTAGCTTCAAATCAATGCGAAGTAGAAGGTTTAGCTTCAAATCCAAGCGAAACAAATAATTTAGCTTCAAATATTTGCGATATAAATGATTTAGATTCAAGTACATGCGAAACAAACGAGTTAGCTTCACGTTCATTCGAAACACATGAGTTAGCTTCAAATCAATGCGAAGTAGAAGGTTTAGCTTCAAATCCATGCGAAATAAATGATTTAGCTTCAAATACTTGGGACATAAACGATATAGCTTCCAATGCATGCGAAACAAACGAGTTAGCTTCACATTCATTCGAAACACATTATTTAGCTTCAAATCAATGCGAAGAAAATGGTTTAACTTCAAATCCAAGAGAAACAGATGATTTTGCTTCAAATACTGCGATATAAATGATTTAGATTCAACTGCATGCGAAACAAACAAGTTAGATTCAAATCCATGCAAAACAGGAGACTTAGATTCAAATCAAAGCAGAGTAGAAGTTTTAGCTTCAAATCCATGCGAAACACATGATTTATCTTCAAAGCGACGCGAAGAAGAAGGTTTAGCTTCGAATCCAAGAGAAACAAATGATTTTGCTTCAAATACTTGCTATATAAATGATTTAGATTCAACTGCATGCGAAACAAACAAGTTAGATTCAAATCCATGCAAAACCCCGAGATTTATATTCAAATCAATGCCGAGTAGAAGTTTTAGCTTCAAATCCATGCGAAACAAATGATTTAGCTTCAAATACTTGCGATATAAACGTTATAGCTTCAAATGCGTGCGAAACAAACGAGTTAGCTTCACATTCATACGAAACACATGACTTAGGTTCAAAGCAAGGCGAAGAAGATGGTTTAGCTTCAAATCCATGCGAAACAAGTGATTTAGCTTCAAATACTTGCGATATAAGCGATATAGCTTTAACTCGAAGCGAAACAAGCGAGTTAGCTTCAAATCCATGCGAAACACATGATATGTCTTCAACGGAATACGAAGTAGAAGGTTTATCTTCAAATCCATGCGAAACAAATGATTTAACTTCAAATACTAGCGATATAAATGATATAGCTTCAACTGGAAGCGAAACAAGCGAGTTAGCTTCTAATCCATGCGAAACAAATGATTTAGCTTCAAATACTTGCAATATAAAGGATATAGCTTCAAATGCATGCGAAAAAACGAGTTAGCTTCACATTCATTCGAAACACACGATTTAGCTTCAAATCAATGCGAAGTATAAGATTGAGCTTCAAATCCATGCGAAACAATTGACTTACCTTCAAATACTTGCGATATAAATGATTTAGCTTTAACTCGAAGCGGAACAAGCGAGTTAGCTTCAAATCCACGTGAAACACATGATTTATCTTCCAAGCAATGCGAAGTAGAAGTTTTAGCTTCAAATCCATGCGAAACAAAAGATTCTGCTTCAAATACTAGCGATAAAAAATGATTTAGCTCCAACTGGATGCGAAACATGCGAGTTAGATTCAAATCTATGCGAAACAAATGATTTAGCTTAAAGTACATGCGATACAAACGATGTGGCTGCAAATGCATGCGAAACAAACGAGTTAGCTTCACATTCATACGAAACACATGATTTAGCTTCAAATCAATGCGAAGAAGAAGGTTTAGCTTCAAATCCAAAAGAAACAAATGATTTTGCTTCAAATACTTGCGATATAAATGATTTAGATTCAACTGCATGCGAAACAAACAAGTTAGATTCAAATCCATGCAAAACCCCGAGATTTATAATTAAATCAATGCCGAGTAGAAGTTTTAGCTTCAAATCCATGCGAAACAAATGATTTAGCTTCAAATACTTGCGATATAAACGTTATAGCTTCAAATGCATGCGAAACAAACGAGTTAGCTTCAGAGTCATTCGAAACACATGATTTATCTTCAAATCAATGCGAAGTAGAAGGTTTGGCTTCAAGTCCAAGCGAAACATATGATTTTGCTTCAAACACCTGCGATATAAATGATTTAGATTAAACTGCATGCGAAACAAACAAGTTAGTTTCAAATCCATGCCAAAAAAGAGATTTAGATTTAAATCAATGCGGAGTAGAAGTTTTAGCTACAAATGCATGCGAAACAAATGATTAAGCTTCAAATACATGTGATATAAACGATATAGGTTCAAATGCATGCGATACAAACGAGTTAGCTTCACATTCATTCGAAAGACATGACTAAGGTTCAAAGCAAGGCGAAGTAGAAGGTTTAGCTTCAAATCCATGCGAAACAAATGATTTAGCTTCAAATACTTGCGATATAAAAGATTTAGCTTTAACTGGAAACGAAACAAGCGAGTTAGCTTCAAATCCATGCGAAACAAATAATTTAGCTTCATATACTTGGGATATAAACGATATAGCTTCAAATGCATGGGAAACAAACGAGTTAGCTTCATATTCATTCGAAGCACATGATTTAGCTTCAAATCAATGCGAGGAAGAAGGTTTAGCTTCCAATCCAAGAGAAACAAATGATTTTGCTTCAAATACTTGCGATATAAATGATTTAGCTTCAACTGGAAGTGAAACAAGCGAGTTAGCTTCAAATCCATGTGAAACACATGATTTATCTTCACAGCAACGCGAAGTAGAGGGATTAGCTTCAAATCCATGCGAAACAAATGATTTAGCTTCAAACACTTGCGGTATGAATGATTTAGCTTCAACTGGAAGTGAAACAAGCGAGTTAGCTTCAAATCCATGCGAAACGCATGAATTATCTTCAAAGCGACCCGAAGTAGAAGGTTTAGCTTCAAATCCATGCGAAACAAATGATTTGCCTTCAAATACTTGCGATATAAATGATTTAGCTTTAACTGGAAGCGGAACAAGCGAGTTAGCTTCAAATCCATGCGAGACACATGATTTGTCTTCAAAGGAATACGAAGTAGAAGGTTTATCTTCAAATCCATGCGAAACAAATGATTTAACTTCAAATACTAGCGATATAAATCATATAGCTTCAACTGGAAGCGAAACAAGCGAGTTAGATTCAAATTCAAGCGAAACAAATGATTTTGCTTCAAATACTTGGGATATAAATGATTTAGATTCAACTGCATTCGAAGCAAACAAGTTAGATTCAAATCCATGCAAAACACGAGATTTAGATTCAAATCAATGCCGAGTACAAGTTTTAGCTTCAAATCCATGCGAAACAAATGATTTAGCTTCAAATACTTGCGATATAAACGATATAGCTTCAAATGCATGCGAAACAAACGAGTTAGCTTCACAGTCATTCGAAAAACATGATTTAGCTTCAAATCAATGCGAAGTAGAAGGTTTAGCTTCAAATCCAAGCGAAACAAATAATTTAGCTTCAAATATTTGCGATATAAATGATTTAGATTCAAGTACATGCGAAACAAACGAGTTAGCTTCACGTTCATTCCAAACACATGAGTTAGCTTCAAATCAATGCGAAGTAGAAGGTTTAGCTTCAAATCCATGCGAAATAAATGATTTAGCTTCAAATACTTGGGACATAAACGATATAGCTTCCAATGCATGCGAAACAAACGAGTTAGCTTCACATTCATTCGAAACACATTATTTAGCTTCAAATCAATGCGAAGAAGATGGTTTAACTTCAAATCCAAGAGAAACAGATGATTTTGCTTCAAATACTGCGATATAAATGATTTAGATTCAACTGCATGCGAAACAAACAAGTTAGATTCAAATCCATGCAAAACAGGAGATTTAGATTCAAATCAAAGCAGAGTAGAAGTTTTAGCTTCAAATCCATGCGAAACACATGATTTATCTTCAAAGCGACGCGAAGAAGAAGGTTTAGCTTCGAATCCAAGAGAAACAAATGATTTTGCTTCAAATACTTGCTATATAAATGATTTAGATTCAACTGCATGCGAAACAAACAAGTTAGATTCAAATCCATGCAAAACCTCGAGATTTATATTCAAATCAATGCCGAGTAGAAGTTTTAGCTTCAAATCCATGCGAAACAAATGATTTAGCTTCAAATACTTGCGATATAAGCGATATAGCTTTAACTCGAAGCGAAACAAGCGAGTTAGCTTCAAATCCATGCGAAACACATGATATGTCTTCAACGGAATACGAAGTAGAAGGTTTATCTTCAAATCCATGCGAAACAAATGATTTAACTTCAAATACTAGCGATATAAATGATATAGCTTCAACTGGAAGCGAAACAAGCGAGTTAGCTTCTAATCCATGCGAAACAAATGATTTAGCTTCAAATACTTGCAATATAAAGGATATAGCTTCAAATGCATGCGAAAAAACGAGTTAGCTTCACATTCATTCGAAACACACGATTTAGCTTCAAATCAATGCGAAGTATAAGATTGAGCTTCAAATCCATGCGAAACAATTGATTTACCTTCAAATACTTGCGATATAAATGATATAGCTTCAACTGGAAGCGAAACAAGCGAGTTAGCTTCTAATCCATGCGAAACAAATGATTTAGCTTCAAATACTTGCAATATAAAGGATATAGCTTCAAATGCATGCGAAAAAACGAGTTAGCTTCACATTCATTCGAAACACATGATTTAGCTTCAAATCAATACGAAGTAGAAGATTTAGCTTCAAATCCATGTGAAGCAAATGATTTAGCTTCAAATACTTGCGATATAAACGATATAGCTTCAAATGCATGCGAAACAAACGAGTTAGCTTCACATTCATACGAAACACATGATTTAGCTTCAAATCAATGCGAAGAAGAAGGTTTAGCTTCAAATCCAAAAGAAACAAATGATTTTGCTTCAAATACTTGCGATATAAATGATTTAGATTCAACTGCATGCGAAACAAGCGAGTTAGGTTCTAATCTATGCGAAACAAATGATTTATCTTCAAAGCAACGCGAAGTAGAAGGATTAGCTTCAAATCCATGCGAAACAAATGATTTAGCTTCAAATACTTGGGATATAAACGATATAGCTTCAAATGCATGGGAAACAAACGAGTTAGCTTCATATTCATACGAAGCACATGATTTAGCTTCAAATCAATGCGAGGAAGAAGGTTTAGCTTCCAATCCAAGAGAAACAAATGATTTTGCTTCAAATACTTGCGATATAAATGATTTAGATTCAACTGCATGCGCAACAAACAAGTTAGCTTCAAATCCACGCGAAACACATGATTTATCTTCCAAGCAATGCAAAGTAGAAGGTTTAGCTTCAAATCCATGCGACACAAATGATTAACCTTCAAATACTAGCGATATAAATGATTTAGGATCAAGTGGAAGCGAAACAAGCGAGTTAGCTTCTAATCCATGCGAAAAAAAAGATTTAGATCAAATACTTGCGATATAAATGATTTAGCTTCAACTGGAAGTGAAACAAGCGAGTTAGCTTCAAATCCATGCGAAACACATGATTTATCTTCAAAGCGACGCGAAGTAGAAGGTTTAGCTTCAAATCCATGCGAAACAAATGATTTGGCTTCAAATACTTGCGATATAAATGATTTAGCTTTAACTGGAAGCGGAACAAGCGAGTTAGCTTCAAATCCATGCGAGACACATGATTTGTCTTCAAAGGAACACGAAGTAGAAGGTTTATCTTCAAATCCATGCGAAACAAATGATTTAACTTCAAATACTAGCGATATAAATGATATAGCTTCAACTGGAAGCGAAACAAGCGAGTTAGATTCAAATTCAAGCGAAACAAATGATTTTGCTTCAAATACTTGGGATATAAATGATTTAGATTCAACTGCATGCGAAACAAACAAGTTAGATTCAAATCCATGCAAAACACGAGATTTAGATTCAAATCAATGCCGAGTACAAGTTTTAGCTTCAAATCCATGCGAAACAAATGATTTAGCTTCAAATACTTGCGATATAAACGATATAGCTTCAAATGCATGCGAAACAAACGAGTTAGCTTCACAGTCATTCGAAAAACATGATTTAGCTTCAAATCAATGCGAAGTAGAAGGTTTAGCTTCAAATCCAAGCGAAACAAATAATTTAGCTTCAAATACTTGCGATATAAATGATTTAGATTCAAGTACATGCGAAACAAACGAGTTAGCTTCACGTTCAGTCGAAACACATGAGTTAGCTTCAAATCAATGCGAAGTAGAAGGTTTAGCTTCAAAACCATGCGAAATAAATGATTTAGCTTCAAATACTTGGGACATAAACGATATTGCTTCAAATGCATGCGAAACAAACGAGTTAGCTTCACATTCATTCGAAACACATGATTTAGCTTCAAATCAATGCGAAGAAGATGGTTTAGCTTCAAATCCAAGAGAAACAGATGATTTTGCTTCAAATACTGCGATATAAATGATTTAGATTCAACTGCATGCGAAACAAACACGTTAGATTCAAATCCATGCAAAACAGGAGATTTAGATTCAAATCAAAGCAGAGTAGAAGTTTTAGCTTCAAATCCATGCGAAACACATGATTTATCTTCAAAGCGACGCGAAGAAGAAGGTTTAGCTTCGAATCCAAGAGAAACAAATGATTTTGCTTCAAATACTTGCGATATAAATGATTTAGATTCAACTGCATGCGAAACAAACAAGTTAGATTCAAATCCATGCAAAACCCCGAGATTTATATTCAAATCAATGCCGAGTAGAAGATTTAGCTTCAAATCCATGCGAAACAAATGATTTAGCTTCAAATACTTGCGATATAAAAGATTTAGCTTTAACTGGAAACGAAACAAGCGAGTTAGCTTCAAATCCATGCGAAACACATGATTTGTCTTCAAAGGAATACGAAGTAGAAGGTGTAGCTTCAAATCCATGCGAAACAAAAGATTTAACTTCAAATACTAGCGATATAAATGATTTATCTTCAACTGGAAGCGAGACAAACGAGTTAGCTTTACATTCATTCGAAACACATGATTTAGCTTCAAATCAATGCGAAGTAGAAGGTTTAGCTTCAAATCCACGCGAAACAAATGATTTTGCTTCAAATACTTGGGATATAAATGATTTAGATTCAACTGCATGCGAAACAAACAAGTTAGATTCAAATCCGTGCAAAACACGAGATTTGGAATTAAATCAATGCCGAGTAGAAGTTTTAGCTTCAAATCCTTGCGAAACAAATGATTTAGCTTCAAATACTTGGGATATAAACGTTATAGCTTTAACTGGAAGCGGAACAAGCGAGTTAGCTTCAAAACCATGCGAAACACATGATTTGTGATCAACGGAATACGAAGTAGGTTTATCTTCAAATCCATGCGAAACAAATGATTTAACTTCAAATACTAGCGATATAAATGATTTAGATTCAACTGCATGCGAAACAAACAAGTTAGATTCAAATCCATGCAAAACACGAGATTTAGATTCAAATCAAAGCAAAGTAGAAGTTTTAGCTTCAAATCCATGCGAAACACATGATCTATCTTCAAACCGACGCGAAGTAGAAGGTTTAGCTTCAAATCCATGCGAAACAAATGATTTGGCTTCAAATACTTGCGATATAAATGATTTAGCTTTAACTGGAAGCGGAACAAGCGAGTTAGCTTCAAATCCGTGCGAGACACATGATTTGTCTTCAAAAGAATACGAAGTCGAAGGTTTATCTTCAAATCCATGCGAAACAAATGATTTAGATTCAAATACTTGCGATATAAACGATATAGCTTCAAATGCATGCGAAACAAACGAGTTAGCTTCACATTCATTCGAAACACATGATTTAGCTTCAAATAAATGCGAAATAGAAGGTTTAGCTTCAAATCCATGCGAAACAAGTGATTTAGATTCAACTGCATGCGAAACAAACGAGTTAGCTTCAAATCCACACGAAACACATGATTTATCTTCCATGCATTGCGCAGTAGAAGGTTTAGCTTCAAATCCATGCGAAACAAATGATTTTGCTTCAAAGTCATTCGAAACACACGATTTAAATTCAAATCAATGCGAATTAGAAGGTTTAGCTTCAAATCCATGCGAAACAAATGATTTACCTTCAAATACTATCGATATAAATGATTTAGATTCAACTGGAAGCGAAACAAGCGAGTTAGCTTCAAATCCATGCGAAACACATGATCTATCTTCAAACCGACGCGAAGTAGAAGGTTTAGCTTCAAATCCATGCGAAACAAATGATTTGGCTTCAAATACTTGCGATATAAATGATTTAGCTTTAACTGGAAGCGGAACAAGCGAGTTAGCTTCAAATCCGTGCGAGACACATGATTTGTCTTCAAAAGAATACGAAGTCGAAGGTTTATCTTCAAATCCATGCGAAACAAATGATTTAGATTCAAATACTTGCGATATAAACGATATAGCTTCAAATGCATGCGAAACAAACGAGTTAGCTTCACATTCATTCGAAACACATGATTTAGCTTCAAATAAATGCGAAATAGAAGGTTTAGCTTCAAATCCATGCGAAACAAGTGATTTAGATTCAACTGCATGCGAAACAAACGAGTTAGCTTCAAATCCACACGAAACACATGATTTATCTTCCATGCATTGCGCAGTAGAAGGTTTAGCTTCAAATCCATGCGAAACAAATGATTTTGCTTCAAAGTCATTCGAAACACACGATTTAAATTCAAATCAATGCGAATTAGAAGGTTTAGCTTCAAATCCATGCGAAACAAATGATTTACCTTCAAATACTATCGATATAAATGATTTAGATTCAACTGGAAGCGAAACAAGCGAGTTAGCTTCAAATCCATGCGAAACACATGATCTATCTTCAAACCGACGCGAAGTAGAAGGTTTAGCTTCAAATCCATGCGAAACAAATGATTTGGCTTCAAATACTTGCGATATAAATGATTTAGCTTTAACTGGAAGCGGAACAAGCGAGTTAGCTTCAAATCCGTGCGAGACACATGATTTGTCTTCAAAAGAATACGAAGTCGAAGGTTTATCTTCAAATCCATGCGAAACAAATGATTTAGATTCAAATACTTGCGATATAAACGATATAGCTTCAAATGCATGCGAAACAAACGAGTTAGCTTCACATTCATTCGAAACACATGATTTAGCTTCAAATAAATGCGAAATAGAAGGTTTAGCTTCAAATCCATGCGAAACAAGTGATTTAGATTCAACTGCATGCGAAACAAACGAGTTAGCTTCAAATCCACACGAAACACATGATTTATCTTCCATGCATTGCGCAGTAGAAGGTTTAGCTTCAAATCCATGCGAAACAAATGATTTTGCCTCAAAGTCATTCGAAACACACGATTTAAATTCAAATCAATGCGAATTAGAAGGTTTAGCTTCAAATCCATGCGAAACAAATGATTTACCTTCAAATACTATCGATATAAATGATTTAGATTCAACTGGAAGCGAAACAAGCGAGTTAGGTTCTAATCTATGCGAAACACATGATTTATCTTCAAAGCAACGCGAAGTAGAAGGATTAGCTTCAAATCCATGCGAAACAAATGATTTAGCTTCAAATACTTGCGATATAAATGATTTAGATTCAACTGCATGCGAAACAAACAACTTAGATACACATTCATTAGAAACACATGATTTAGCTTCAAATCAATGCGAAGTAAAAGATTTAGCTTCAAATCCAAGCGAAACAAATGATCATGCTTCAAATACTTGCGATATAAATGATTTAGATTCAACTGCATTAGAAACAAACGAGTTTGCTTCACAGTCATTCGAAACACATGATTTAGCTTCAAATCAATGCGAAGTAGAAGGTTTAGCTTCAAATCCATGCGAAACAAATGATTTAGCTTCAAGTACTTGCGATATAAATGATTTAGCTTCAACTGGAAGCGAGACAAACGAGTTAGCGTCACATTCATGCGAAAACACATGATTTAGCTTCAAATCAATGCGAGGTAAAAGCTTTGGCTTCAAATCCATGCGAAACAAATGATTTAGCTTCAAATGCTTGCGATATAAATGATTTAGATTCAACTGCATGCGAAACAAACAACTTAGATACACATTCATTCGAAACACATGATTTAGCTTCAAATCAATGCGAAGTAGAAGATTTAGCTTCAAATCCAAGCGAAACAAATGATTTTGTTTCAAATACTTGCGATATAAATGATTTAGATTCAACTGCATGCGAAACAAACAAGTTAGATTCAATTCCATGCGAAAAAAGAGATTTCGATTTAAAATCAATGCGGAGTAGAAGTTTTAGCTTCAAATCCTTGCGAAACAAACGAGTTAGCTTCACAGTCAGTCGAAACAGATGATTTAGCTTCAAATCAATGCGAAGTAGAAGGTTTAGCTTCAAATCCATGCGAAACAAATGATTTACCTTCAAATACTTGCGATATAAATGATTTAGCTTTAACTGGAAGCGAAACAAGCGAGTTAGCTTCCCATTCATGCGAAAACACATGATTTATATTCAAAGTAACGCGAAGTAGAAGGATTAGCTTCAAATCCATGCGAAACAAATGGTTTAGCTTCAAGTACTAGCGATATAAATGACTTAGCTCCAACTGGAAGCGAGACATGCGAGTTAGCTTCAAATCCATGCGAAACAAATGATTTAGCTTCGAGTACTTGCGATATAAATGATTTAGCTTCAACTGGAAGCGAGACAAACGAGTTAGCGTCACATTCATGTGAAAACACATGATTTAGCTTCAAATCAATGCGAGGTAAAAGCTTTGGCTTCAAATCCATGCGAAACAAATGATTTAGCTTCAAATGCTTGCGATATAAATGATTTAGATTCAACTGCATGCGAAACAAACAACTTAGATACACATTCATTCGAAACACATGATTTAGCTTCAAATCAATGCGAAGTAGAAGATTTAGCTTCAAATCCAAGCGAAACAAATGATTTTGTTTCAAATACTTGCGATATAAATGATTTAGATTCAACTGCATGCGAGACAAACGAGTTAGCTTCACGTTCATTTGAAACACATGATTTAGATTCAAATCAATGCCGAGTAGAAGTTTTAGTTTCAAATCCAAGCGAAACAAATGATTTTGCTTCAAATACTTGCGATATAAACGATATAGCTTCAAATGCATGCGAAACAAACGAGTTAGCTTCACATTCATTCGAAACACATGATTTAGCTTCAAATCAATGCGAAGTAGAAAGTTTAGCTTCATATCCAAGCGAAACAAATGATTTAGCTTCAACTGGAAGCGAGACAAACGAGTTAGCTTCACATTCATGCGAAAACACGTGATTTATCTTCAAAGCAACGCGAAGTAGAAGGATTAGCTTCAAATCCATGCGAAACAAATGGTTTAGCTTCAAGTACTAGCGATATAAATGACTTAGCTCCAACTGGAAGCGAGACATGCGAGTTAGCTTCTAATCCATGCGAAACAAATGATTTACCTTCAAATACTTGCGATATAAATGATTTAGCTTTAACTGGAAGCGAAACAAGCGAGTTAGCTTCTAATCCATGCGAAACAAACGAGTTAGCTTCACATTAATTCGAAACACATGATTTAGCCTCAAATCAATGCGAGGTAGAAGATTTAGCTTCAAATCCATGCGACACAAATGATTTAGCTTCAAAGACTTGCGATATAAACGATATATCTTCAAATGCATGCGAAACAAACGAGTTAGCTTCACAGTCATTCGAAACACATGATTTAGCTTCAAATCAATGCGAAGTAGAAGGTTTAGCTTCAAATCCATGCGAAACAAATGATTTACCTTCAAATACTTGCGATATAAATGATTTAGATTCAACTGCATGCGAAACAAACAAGTTAGATTCAAATCCATGCAAAACACGATATTTAGATTCAAATCAATGCCGAGTAGAAGTTTTAGCTTCAAATCCATGCGAAACACATGATTTAACTTCAAATCCACGCGGAGTAGAAGGTTTAACTTCAAATCCATGCGAAACAAATGATTTAGCTTTAAATACTTCCGATGATCATGCGAAACAAATGATTTAGCTTCAAATACTTGCGATATAAATGATTTAGATTCAAATGCATGCGAAACAAACGAGTTAGCTTCAAATCCACGCGAAACACATGATTTGTCTTCAAAGCAATGCGAAGTGGAAGGTTTAGCTGCAAATCCATGCGAAACAAATGAGTTAGCTTCCAATACTTACGATAAAATGATATAGCTTCAAATGCATGCGAAACAAACGAGTTAGCTTCACAGTCATTCGAAACACATGACTTAGGTTCAAATCAATGCGAAGTAGAAGGTTTAGCTTCAAATCCATGCGAAACAAATGATTTAGCTTCAAATACATGCGATATAAATGATTTAGCTTCAACTGGAAGTGAATCAAGTGAGTCAGCTTCAAATCCATGCGAAACACATGATATATCTTCAAAGCAACGCGAAGTAGAAGGTTTAGCTTCAAATCCATGCGAAACAATTGATTTAGCTTCAAATACTTCCGATATAAATGATTTAGATTCAACTGCATGCGAAACAAACAAGTTAGATTCAAATCCATGCGAAAAACGAGATTTAGATTTAAATCAATGCGGAGTAGAAGTCTTAGCTACAAATCCATGCGAAACAAATGATTTAGCTTCAAATACTTGCGATATAAACGATATTGATTCAAATTCATGCGAGACAAACGAGTTAGCTTCACATTCATGCGAAACACATGATTTAGCTTCAAATCAATGCGAAGAAGAAGGTTTAGCTTCAAATCCACGCGAAACACATGATTTATCTTCCATGCATTGCGAAGTAGAAGGTTCAGCTTCAAATCCATGCGAAACAAATGATTTAGTTTCAAATACTTGCGATATAAATGATTTAGCTTCAACCGGAAGCGAGACAAAAGAGTTAGCTTCACATTCATGCGAAACACACGATTTAGCTTCAAATCAATGCGACGTAAAAGCTTTGGCTTCAAATCCATGCGAAACAAATGATTTCGCTTCAAATACATGCGATATAAATGATTTAGATTCAACTGCATGCGAAACAAACAAGTTATATCGAAAACTTGCAAAACACGAGATTTAGATTCAAATCAATGCCGAGTAGAAGTTTTAGCTTCAAATCCATGCGATACAAATGATTTAGCTTCCAATACTTACGATATAAATGATATAGCTTCAACTGCATGTGAAACAAACGAGTTAGCTTCAAATCCACGCGAAACACATGATTTATCTTCCATGCATTGCGAAGTAGAAGGTTCAGCTTCAAATCCATGCGAAACAAATGATTTAGTTTCAAATACTTGCGATATAAATGATTTAGCTTCAACCGGAAGCGAGACAAAAGAGTTAGCTTCACATTCATGCGAAACACATGATTTAGCTTCAAATCAATGGCGACGTAAAAGCTTTGGCTTCAAATCCATGCGAAACAAATGATTTAGCTTCAAATATTTGCGATATAAATGATTTAGATTCAAATGCATGCGAAACAAACAACTTAGATTCAAATCCATGCGAAAAACGAGATTTAGATTTAAATCAATGCGGAGTAGAAGTTTTAGCTACAAATCCATGCGAAACAAATGATTTAGCTTCAAATACTTGCGATATAAACGATATAGCTTCAAATGCATGCGATACAAACGAGTTATCTTCACATTCATTCGAAACACATGACTTAGGTTCAAATCAATGCGAAGTAGAAGGTTTAGCTTCAAATCCATGCGAAACAAATGATTTAGCTTCAAATACATGCGATATAAATGATTTAGCTTCAACTGGAAGTGAATCAAGTGAGTCAGCTTCAAATCCATGCGAAACACATGATATATCTTCAAAGCAACGCGAAGTAGAAGGTTTAGCTTCAAATCCATGCGAAACAATTGATTTAGCTTCAAATACTTCCGATATAAATGATTTAGATTCAACTGCATGCGAAACAAACAAGTTAGATTCAAATCCATGCAAAACACGAGATTTAGATGCAAATCACTGCCGAGTAGAAGTTTTAGCATCAAATCCATGCGAAACAAATGATTTGGCTTCAAATACTTGCGATATAAACGATATTGAATCAAATGCATGCGAAACAAACGAGTTAGCTTCACAGTCATTCGAAACACGTGATTTAGCTTCAAATCAATGCGAGGTAGAAGGTTTAGCTTCAAATCCGTGCGAAACAAATGATTTTGCTTCAAATAATTGGGATATAAATGATTTAGATCCTACTGCATGCGAAACAAACAAGTTAGATTCAAATCCATGCGAAAAACGAGATTTAGATTTAAATCAATGCGGAGTAGAAGTTTTAGCTACAAATCCATGCGAAACAAATGATTTAGCTTCAAATACTTGCGATATAAACGATATAGCTTCAAATGCATGCGATACAAACGAGTTATCTTCACATTCATTCGAAACACATGACTTAGGTTCAAATCAATGCGAAGTAGAAGGTTTAGCTTCAAATCCATGCGAAACAAATGATTTAGCTTCAAATACATGCGATATAAATGATTTAGCTGCAACTGGAAGTGAATCAAGTGAGTCAGCTTCAAATCCATGCGAAACACATGATATATCTTCAAAGCAACGCGAAGTAGAAGGTTTAGCTTCAAATCCATGCGAAACAAATGATTTAGCTTCAAATACTTCCGATATAAATGATTTAGCTTCAACTGCATGCGGAACAAACGAGTTAGCATCAAATCCATGCGAAACACATGATTTGTCTTCAAAGCAATGCGAAGTCGAAGGTTTAGCTTCAAGTCCATCCGAATCAAATGATTTAGCTTCCAATACTTGCGATATAAATGATTTAGATTCAACTGCATGCGAAACAAACAAGTTAGATTCAAATCCATGATAAAAACGAGATTTAGATTTAAATCAATGCGGAGTAGAAGTATTAGCTACAAATCCATGCGAAACAAATGATTTAGCTTCAAATACTTGCGATATAAATGATTTAGATTCAAATGCATGCGAAACAAACAACTTAGATTCACATGCACTCGAAACACATGATTTAGTTTCAAATCAATGCGAAGTAAAAGGTTTAGCTTCAAATCCAAGCGAAACAAATGATTTAGCTTCAAATACTTGCGATATAAACGATATAGTTTCAAATGCATGCGAAACAAACGAGTTAGCTTCACATTCAATCGAAACACATGATTTAGCTTCAAATCAATTCGAAGTAGAAGGTTTAGCTTCAAATCCATGCGAAACAAATGATTTTGCTTCAAATACATGCGATATAAATGATTTAGCTTCAACTGGAAGTGAATCAAGTGAGTCAGCTTCAAATCCATGCGAAACACATGATACATCTTCAAAGCAACGCGAAGTAGAAGGTTTAGCTTCAAATCCATGCGAAACAAATGATTTAGCTTCAAATACTTCCGATATAAATGATTTAGATTCAACTGCATGCGAAACAAACAAGTTAGATTCAAATCCATGCAAAACACGAGATTTAGCTTCAAATCAATGCGACGTAGAAGGTTTAGCATAAAATCCATGCGAAACAAATGATTTAGCTTCAAATACTTCCAATATAAATGATTTAGCTTCAACTGCATGCGGAACAAACGAGTTAGCATCAAATCCATGCAAAACACGAGATTTAGATTCAAATCAATGCCGAGTAGAAGTATTAGCTTCAAATCCATGCGAAACACATGATTTATCTTCAAGTATTTGCGATATAAACGATATAGCTTCAAATGCGTGCGAAACAAACGAGTTAGGTTCACAGTCATTCGAAACACATGATTTAGCTTCAAATCAATGCGAAGTAGAAGGTTTAGTTTCAAATCCATGCGAAACAAATGATTTAGCTTCAAATACTATCGATATAAATGATTTAGCTTCAACTGGAAGCGAAACAAGCGAGTTAGCATCTAATCCATGCGAAACAAATGATTTATCTTCAAAGCAACGCGAAGTAGAAGGTTTAGCTACAAATCCATGCGAAACAAATGATTTAGCTTCAAATACATGCGATATAAATGATTTAGCTTCAACTGGAAGTGAATCAAGTGAGTCAGCTTCAAATCCATGCGAAACACATAATATATCTTCAAAGCAACGCGAAGTAGAAGGTTTAGCTTCAAATCCATGCGAAACAAATGATTTGGCTTCAAATACTTGCGATATAAACGATATTGAATCAAATGCATGCGAAACAAACGAGTTAGCTTCACAGTCATTCGAAACACGTGATTTAGCTTCAAATCAATGCGACGTAGAAGGTTTAGCATAAAATCCATGCGCAACAAATGATTTAGCTTCAAATACTTCCGATATAAATGATTTAGCTTCAACTGCATGCGGAACAAACGAGTTAGCATCAAATCCATGCGAAACACATGATTTGTCTTCAAAGCAATGCGAAGTCGAAGGTTTAGCTTCAAGTCCATCCGAATCAAATGATTTAGCTTCCAATACTTGCGATATAAATGATTTAGATTCAACTGCATGCGAAACAAACAAGTTAGATTCAAATCCATGATAAAAACGAGATTTAGATTTAAATCAATGCGGAGTAGAAGTATTAGCTACAAATCCATGCGAAACAAATGATTTAGCTTCAAATACTTGCGATATAAATGATTTAGATTCAAATGCATGCGAAACAAACAACTTAGATTCACATGCATTCGAAACACATGATTTAGTTTCAAATCAATGCGAAGTAAAAGATTTAGCTTCAAATCCAAGCGAAACAATTGATTTAGCTTCAAACACTTGCGATATTAACGATATAGCTTCAAATGCATGCGAATCAAACGAGTTAGCTTCACATTCAATCGAAACACATGATTTAGCTTCAAATCAATGCGAAGAAGAAGGTTTAGCTTCAAATCGAAGAGAAACAAATGATTTTGCTTCAAATACTGGCGATATAAATGATTTAGATTCAACTGCATGCGAAACAAACAAGTTAGATACAAATCCATGCAAAACACGACATTTAGATTCAAATCAATGCCGAGTAGAAGTTTTAGCTTCAAATCCATGCGAAACAAATGATTTAGCTTCAAATACTTGCGTTAGAAACGATATAGCTTCAAATGCATGCGATACAAACGAGTTAGCTTCAAACCCACGCGAAACACATGATTTGTCTTCAAAGGAATACGAAGTAGAAGGTTTAGCTGCAATTCCATGCGAAACAAATGATTTAGCTTCAAATACATGCGATATAAATGATTTAGCTTCAACTGGAAGTGAATCAAGTGAGTCAGCTTCAAATCCATGCGAAACACATGATATATCTTCAAAGCAACGCGAAGTAGAAGGTTTAGCTACAAATCCATGCGAATCAAATGATTTAGCTTCCAATACTTGCGATATAAATGATTTAGATTCAACTGCATGCGAAACAAACAAGTTAGATTCAAATCCATGATAAAAACGAGATTTAGTTTCAAATCAATGCGAAGTAAAAGGTTTAGCTTCAAATCCAAGCGAAACAAATGATTTAGCTTCAAACACTTGCGATATAAACGATATAGCTTCAAATGCATGCGAAACAAACGAGTTAGCTTCACATTCAATCGAAACACATGATTTAGCTTCAAATCAATGCGAAGAAGAAGGTTTAGCTTCAAATCGAAGAGAAACAAATGATTTTGCTTCAAATACTTGCGATATAAATGATTTAGATTCAACTGCATGCGAAACAAACAAGTTAGATTCAAAACTTGCAAAACACGAGATTTAGATTCAAATCAATGCCGAGTAGAAGTTTTAGCTTCAAATCCATGCGAAACAAATGATTTTACTTCAAATACTTGGGATATAAATTATTTAGCTTCAAATACTTCCGATATAAATGATTTAGATTCAACTGCATGCGAAACAAACAAGTTAGATTCAAATCCATGCAAAACACGAGATTTAGATTCAAATCAATGCCGAGTAGAAGTTTTAGCTTCAAATCCATGCGAAACAAATGATTTAGCTTCCAATACTTACGATATAAATGATATAGCTTCAACTGCATGCGGAACAAACGAGTTAGCATCAAATCCATGCGAAACACATGATTTGTCTTCAAAGCAATGCGAAGTCGAAGGTTTAGCTTCAAGTCCATCCGAATCAAATGATTTAGCTTCCAATACTTGCGATATAAATGATTTAGATTCAACTGCATGCGAAACAAACAAGTTAGATTCAAATCCATGATAAAAACGAGATTTAGATTTAAATCAATGCGGAGTAGAAGTATTAGCTACAAATCCATGCGAAACACATGATATATCTTCAAAGCAACGCGAAGTAGAAGGTTTAGCTACAAATCCATGCGAAACAAATGATTTGGCTTCAAATACTTGCGATATAAACGATATTGAATCAAATGCATGCGAAACAAACGAGTTAGCTTCACAGTCATTCGAAACACGTGATTTAGCTTCAAATCAATGCGACGTAGAAGGTTTAGCATAAAATCCATGCGAAACAAATGATTTAGCTTCAAATACTTCCGATATAAATGATTTAGCTTCAACTGCATGCGGAACAAACGAGTTAGCATCAAATCCATGCGAAACACATGATTTGTCTTCAAAGCAATGCGAAGTCGAAGGTTTAGCTTCAAGTCCATCCGAATCAAATGATTTAGCTTCCAATACTTGCGATATAAATGATTTAGATTCAACTGCATGCGAAACAAACAAGTTAGATTCAAATCCATGATAAAAACGAGATTTAGATTTAAATCAATGCGGAGTAGAAGTATTAGCTACAAATCCATGCGAAACAAATGATTTAGCTTCAAATACTTGCGATATAAATGATTTAGATTCAAATGCATGCGAAACAAACAACTTAGATTCACATGCATTCGAAACACATGATTTAGTTTCAAATCAATGCGAAGTAAAAGGTTTAGCTTCAAATCCAAGCGAAACAAATGATTTAGCTTCAAATACATGCGATATAAACGATATAGCTTCAAATGCATGCGAAACAAACGAGTTAGCTTCACATTCAATCGAAACACATGATTTAGCTTCAAATCAATGCGAAGAAGAAGGTTTAGCTTCAAATCGAAGAGAAACAAATGATTTTGCTTCAAATACTTGCGATATAAATGATTTAGATTCAACTGCATGCGAAACAAACAAGTTAGATTCAAAACTTGCAAAACACAAGATTTAGATTCAAATCAATGCCGAGTAGAAGTTTTAGCTTCAAATCCATGCGAAACAGATGATTTAGCTTCCAATACTTACGATATAAATGATATAGCTTCAACTGCATGTGAAACAAACGAGTTAGCTTCAAATCCATGCGAAACACATGATTTGTCTTCAAAGCAATGCGAAGTAGAAGGTTTAGCTGCAATTCCATGCGAAACAAATGATTTAGCTTCAAATACATGCGATATAAATGATTTAGCTTCAACTGGAAGTGAATCAAGTGAGTCAGCTTCAAATCCATGCGAAACACATGATATATCTTCAAAGCAACGCGAAGTAGAAGGTTTAGCTACAAATCCATGCGAAACAAATGATTTAGCTTCAAATACATGCGATATAAATGATTTAGCTTCAACTGGAAGTAAAACAAGTGAGTCAGCTTCAAATTCATAAGAAACACATGATTTATCTCCAAAGCAACGCGAAGTAGAAGGTTTAGCTTCAAATCCATGCGAAACAAATGATTTGGCTTCAAATACTTGCGATATATACGATATTGAATCAAATGCATGCGAAACAAACGAGTTAGCTTCACAGTCATTCGAAACACGTGATTTAGCTTCAAATCAATGCGACGTAGAAGGTTTAGCATAAAATCCATGCGAAACAAATGATTTAGCTTCAAATACTTCCGATATAAATGATTTAGCTTCAACTGCATGCGGAACAAACGAGTTAGCATCAAATCCATGCGAAACACATGATTTGTCTTCAAAGCAATGCGAAGTCGAAGGTTTAGCTTCAAGTCCATCCGAATCAAATGATTTAGCTTCCAATACTTGCGATATAAATGATTTAGATTCAACTGCATGCGAAACAAACAAGTTAGATTCAAATCCATGCGAAACACATGATTTGTCTTCAAAGCAATGCGAAGTAGAAGGTTTAGCTGCAATTCCATGCGAAACAAATGATTTAGCTTCAAATACTTCCGATATAAATGATTTAGATTCAACTGCATGCGAAACAAACAAGTTAGATTCAAATCCATGCGAAAAACGAGATTTAGATTTAAATCAATGCGGAGTAGAAGTTTTAGCTACAAATCCATGCGAAACAAATGATTTAGCTTCCAATACTTACGATATAAATGATATAGCTTCAACTGCATGTGAAACAAACGAGTTAGCTTCAAATCCATGCGAAACACATGATTTGTCTTCAAAGCAATGCGAAGTCGAAGGTTTAGCTTCAAGTCCATCCGAATCAAATGATTTAGCTTCCAATACTTGCGATATAAATGATTTAGATTCAACTGCATGCGAAACAAACAAGTTAGATTCAAATCCATGATAAAAACGAGATTTAGATTTAAATCAATGCGGAGTAGAAGTATTAGCTACAAATCCATGCGAAACAAATGATTTAGCTTCAAATACTTGCGATATAAATGATTTAGATTCAAATGCATGCGAAACAAACAACTTAGATTCACATGCATTCGAAACACATGATTTAGTTTCAAATCAATGCGAAGTAAAAGGTTTAGCTTCAAATCCAAGCGAAACAAATGATTTAGCTTCAAACACTTGCGATATAAACGATATAGCTTCAAATGCATGCGAAACAAACGAGTTAGCTTCACATTCAATCGAAACACATGATTTAGCTTCAAATCAATGCGAAGAAGAAGGTTTAGCTTCAAATCGAAGAGAAACAAATGATTTTGCTTCAAATACTTGCGATATAAATGATTTAGATTCAACTGCATGCGAAACAAACAAGTTAGATTCAAAACTTGCAAAACACGAGATTTAGATTCAAATCAATGCCGAGTAGAAGTTTTAGCTTCAAATCCATGCGAAACAAATGATTTTGCTTCAAATACTTGGGATATAAATTATTTAGCTTCAAATACTTCCGATATAAATGATTTAGATTCAACTGCATGCGAAACAAACAAGTTAGATTCAAATCCATGCAAAACACGAGATTTAGATTCAAATCAATGCCGAGTAGAAGTTTTAGCTTCAAATCCATGCGAAACAAATGATTTAGCTTCCAATACTTACGATATAAATGACATAGCTTCAACTGCATGTGAAACAAACGAGTTAGCTTCAAATCCATGCGAAACACATGATTTGTCTTCAAAGCAATGCGAAGTAGAAGGTTTAGCTGCAATTCCATGCGAAACAAATGATTTAGCTTCAAATACATGCGATATAAATGATTTAGCTTCAACTGGAAGTGAATCAAGTGAGTCAGCTTCAAATCCATGCGAAACACATGATATATCTTCAAAGCAACGCGAAGTAGAAGGTTTAGCTACAAATCCATGCGAAACAAATGATTTAGCTTCAAATACATGCGATATAAATGATTTAGCTTCAACTGGAAGTAAAACAAGTGAGTCAGCTTCAAATTCATAAGAAACACATGATTTATCTCCAAAGCAACGCGAAGTAGAAGGTTTAGCTTCAAATCCATGCGAAACAAATGATTTGGCTTCAAATACTTGCGATATAAACGATATTGAATCAAATGCATGCGAAACAAACGAGTTAGCTTCACAGTCATTCGAAACACGTGATTTAGCTTCAAATCAATGCGACGTAGAAGGTTTAGCATAAAATCCATGCGAAACAAATGATTTAGCTTCAAATACTTCCGATATAAATGATTTAGCTTCAACTGCATGCGGAACAAACGAGTTAGCATCAAATCCATGCGAAACACATGATTTGTCTTCAAAGCAATGCGAAGTCGAAAGTTTAGCTTCAAGTCCATCCGAATCAAATGATTTAGCTTCCAATACTTGCGATATAAATGATTTAGATTCAACTGCATGCGAAACAAACAAGTTAGATTCAAATCCATGATAAAAACGAGATTTAGATTTAAATCAATGCGGAGTAGAAGTATTAGCTACAAATCCATGCGAAACAAATGATTTAGCTTCAAATACTTGCGATATAAATGATTTAGATTCAAATGCATGCGAAACAAACAACTTAGATTCACATGCATTCGAAACACATGATTTAGTTTCAAATCAATGCGAAGTAAAAGGTTTAGCTTCAAATCCAAGCGAAACAAATGATTTAGCTTCAAATACTTGCGATATAAACGATATAGCTTCAAATGCATGCGAAACAAACGAGTTAGCTTCACATTCAATCGAAACACATGATTTAGCTTCAAATCAATGCGAAGAAGAAGGTTTAGCTTCAAATCGAAGAGAAACAAATGATTTTGCTTCAAATACTTGCGATATAAACGATATAGCTTCAAATGCATGCGAAACAAACGAGTTAGCTTCACATTCAATCGAAACACATGATTTAGCTTCAAATCAATGCGAAGAAGAAGGTTTAGCTTCAAATCGAAGAGAAACAAATGATTTTGCTTCAAATACTTGCGATATAAATGATTTAGATTCAACTGCATGTGAAACAAACGAGTTAGCTTCAAATCCATGCGAAACACATGATTTGTCTTCAAAGCAATGCGAAGTAGAAGGTTTAGCTGCAATTCCATGCGAAACAAATGATTTAGCTTCAAATACATGCGATATAAATGATTTAGCTTCAACTGGAAGTAAAACGAGTGAGTCAGCTTCAAATTCATAAGAAACACATGATTTATCTCCAAAGCAACGCGAAGTAGAAGGTTTAGCTTCAAATCCATGCGAAACAAATGATTTGGCTTCAAATACTTGCGATATAAACGATATTGAATCAAATGCATGCGAAACAAACGAGTTAGCTTCACAGTCATTCGAAACACGTGATTTAGCTTCAAATCAATGCGACGTAGAAGGTTTAGCATAAAATCCATGCGAAACAAATGATTTAGCTTCAAATACTTCCGATATAAATGATTTAGCTTCAACTGCATGCGGAACAAACGAGTTAGCATCAAATCCATGCGAAACACATGATTTGTCTTCAAAGCAATGCGAAGTCGAAGGTTTAGCTTCAAGTCCATCCGAATCAAATGATTTAGCTTCCAATACTTGCGATATAAATGATTTAGATTCAACTGCATGCGAAACAAACAAGTTAGATTCAAAACTTGCAAAACACGAGATTTAGATTCAAATCAATGCCGAGTAGAAGTTTTAGCTTCAAATCCATGCGAAACAAATGATTTAGCTTCCAATACTTACGATATAAATGATATAGCTTCAACTGCATGTGAAACAAACGAGTTAGCTTCAAATCCATGCGAAACACATGATTTGTCTTCAAAGCAATGCGAAGTAGAAGGTTTAGCTGCAATTCCATGCGAAACAAATGATTTAGCTTCAAATACTTCCGATATAAATGATTTAGATTCAACTGCATGCGAAACAAACAAGTTAGATTCAAATCCATGCCAAAAACGAGATTTAGATTTAAATCAATGCGGAGTAGAAGTTTTAGCTACAAATCCATGCGAAACAAATGATTTAGCTTCAAATACATGCGATATAAATGATTTAGCTTCAACTGGAAGTAAAACAAGTGAGTCAGCTTCAAATTCATAAGAAACACATGATTTATCTCCAAAGCAACGCGAAGTAGAAGGTTTAGCTTCAAATCCATGCGAAACAAATGATTTGGCTTCAAATACTTGCGATATAAACGATATTGAATCAAATGCATGCGAAACAAACGAGTTAGCTTCACAGTCATTCGAAACACGTGATTTAGCTTCAAATCAATGCGACGTAGAAGGTTTAGCATAAAATCCATGCGAAACAAATGATTTAGCTTCAAATACTTCCGATATAAATGATTTAGCTTCAACTGCATGCGGAACAAACGAGTTAGCATCAAATCCATGCGAAACACATGATTTGTCTTCAAAGCAATGCGAAGTCGAAGGTTTAGCTTCAAGTCCATCCGAATCAAATGATTTAGCTTCCAATACTTGCGATATAAATGATTTAGATTCAACTGCATGCGAAACAAACAAGTTAGATTCAAATCCATGATAAAAACGAGATTTAGATTTTAATCAATGCGGAGTAGAAGTATTAGCTACAAATCCATGCGAAACAAATGATTTAGCTTCAAATACTTGCGATATAAATGATTTAGATTCAAATGCATGCGAAACAAACAACTTAGATTCACATGCATTCGAAACACGTGATTTAGCTTCAAATCAATGCGACGTAGAAGGTTTACCATAAAATCCATGCGAAATAAATGATTTAGCTTCAAATACTTCCGATATAAATGATTTAGATTCAACTGCATGCGAAACAAACAAGTTAGATTCAAAACTTGCAAAACACGAGATTTAGATTCAAATCAATGCCGAGTAGAAGTTTTAGCTTCAAATCCATGCGAAACAAATGATTTAGCTTCCAATACTTACGATATAAATGATATAGCTTCAACTGCATGTGAAACAAACGAGTTAGCTTCAAATCCATGCGAAACACATGATTTGTCTTCAAAGCAATGCGAAGTAGAAGGTTTTGCTGCAATTCCATGCGAAACAAATGATTTAGCTTCAAATACTTGCGATAAAAATGATATAGATTCAACTGCATGCGAAACAAACAAGTTAGATTCAAATCCATGCGAAAAACGAGATTTAGATTTAAATCAATGCGGAGTAGAAGTTTTAGCTACAAATCCATGCGAAACAAATGATTTAGCTTCAAATACATGCGATATAAATGATTTAGCTTCAACTGGAAGTAAAACAAGTGAGTCAGCTTCAAATTCATAAGAAACACATGATTTATCTCCAAAGCAACGCGAAGTAGAAGGTTTAGCTTCAAATCCATTCGAAACAAATGATTTAGCTTCAAATACTGGCGATATAAATGATTTAGATTCAACTGCATGCGAAACAAACAAGTTAGATACAAATCCATGCAAAACACGACATTTAGATTCAAATCAATGCCGAGTAGAAGTTTTAGCTTCAAATCCATGCGAAACAAATGATTTTGCTTCAAATACTTGGGATATAAATTATTTAGCTTCAAATACTTCCGATATAAATGATTTAGATTCAACTGCATGCGAAACAAACAAGTTAGATTCAAATCCATGCAAAACACGAGATTTAGCTTCAAATCAATGCGAAGAAGAAGGTTTAGCTTCAAATCCACGCGAAACACATGATTTATCTTCCATGTATTGCGAAGTAGAAGGTTCTGCTTCAAATCCATGCGAAACAAATGATTTAGTTTCAAATACTTGCGATATAAATGATTTAGCTTCAACCGGAAGCGAGACAAAAGAGTTAGCTTCACATTCATGCGAAACACATGATTTAGCTTCAAATCAATGCGACGTAAAAGCTTTGGCTTCAAATCAATGCGAAACAAATGATTTAGCTTCAAATACTTGCGATATAAATGATTTAGATTCAACTGCATGTGAAACAAACGAGTTAGCTTCAAATCCATGCGAAACACATGATTTGTCTTCAAAGCAATTCGAAGTAGAAGGCTTAGCTGCAATTCCATGCGAAACAAATGATTTAGCTTCAAATACTTCCGATATAAATGATTTAGATTCAACTGCATGCGAAACAAACAAGTTAGATTCAAATCCATGCGAAAAACGAGATTTAGATTTAAATCAATGCGGAGTAGAAGTTTTAGCTACAAATCCATGCGAAACAAATGATTTAGCTTCAAATACATGCGATATAAATGATTTAGCATCAACTGGAAGTAAAACAAGTGAGTCAGCTTCAAATTCATAAGAAACACATGATTTATCTCCAAAGCAACGCGAAGTAGAAGGTTTAGCTTCAAATCCATTCGAAACAAATGATTTAGCTTCAAATACTTGAGATATAAATGATTTAGATTCAACTGCATGCGAAACAAACAAGTTAGATTCAAATCCATGCAAAACACGAGATTTAGATTTAAATCAATGCAGAGTAGAAGGTTTAGCTTCAAATCAATGCGAAACAAATGATTTAGCTTCAAATACTTGCGATATAAACGATATAGCATCAAATGCATGCGATACAAACGAGTTATCTTGAGATTCATTCGAAACACATGACTTAGGTTAAAATCGATGTGAAGTAGAAGGTTTAGCTTCAAATCCATGCGAAACAAATGATTTAGCTTCAAATACTTCCGATATAAATGATTTTGCTTCAACTGGGAGTGAAACAAGTGAGTCAGCTTCAAATTCATAAGAAACACATGATTTATCTCCAAAGCAACGCGAAGTAGAAGGTTTAGCTTCAAATCCATTCGAAACAAATGATTTAGCTTCAAATACTTGAGATATAAATGATTTAGATTCAACTGCATGCGAAACAAACAAGTTAGCTTCAAATACTTGCGATATAAACGATATAGATTCAAATGCATGCGAAACAAACGAGTTAGCTTCAAACCCACGCGAAACACATGATTTATCTTCCATGCAATGCGCAGTAGAAGGTTTAGCTTCAAATCCATGCGAAACAAATGATTTAGCTTCAAATACTTGCGATATAAACGATATAGCTTCAAAATGCATGCGAAACAAACGAGTTAGTTTCACAGTCATTCGAAACACATGATTTATCTACAAATCAATGCGAAGTAGAAGGTTATGCTTCAAATCCATGCGAAACAAATGATTTACCTTCAAATAATAGCGATATAAATGATTTAGCTTCAACTGCATGCGAAACAATCGAGTTAGATTCAAATCCACGCGATACACATGACAAAGCTTCAAATCAGTGAGAGGTAGAAGATTTAGCTTCAAATCCATGCGAAACAAATGATTTAACTTCAAATACTTGCGACATAAATGATATAGCTTCAACTGGAAGCGAGACAAACGAGTTAACTGCACATTCATGCGAAACACATGATTTAGCTTCAAATCAATGCGAGGTAAAAACTTTGGCTTCAAATCCATGCGAAACAAATGATTTAGCTTCAAATACTTGCGTTAGAAACGATATAGCTTCAAATGCATGCGATACAAACGAGTTAGCTTCAAACCCACGCGAAACACATGATTTGTCTTCAAAGGAATACGAAGTAGAAGGTTTAGCTTCAAATCCATGTAAAACAAATGATTTAACTTCAAATACTAGCGATATAAATGATTAAGCTTCAACTGGAAACGAAACAAGCGAGTTAGCTCCTAATCCATGCGAAACAAATGATTTAGCTTCAAATACTTGCGATATAAACGATATAGCTTCAGAAGCATGCGGCACAAACGAGTTAGCTTCACATTCATTCGAAACACATGATTTAGCTTCAAATCAATGCGAAGTAGACGGTTTAGCTTCAAATCCATGCGAAACAAATGATTTTGCTTCAAATACTTGCGATATAAATGATTTAGCTTTTACTGGAAGCGAAACAAGCGAGTTAGCCTCTAATCCATGCGAAAAAGAACATTTAGCTTCAAATACTTGCCATATAAACGATATAGATTCAATTGCATGCGAAACAAACGAGTTAGCTTCAAATCCACGCGAAACACATGATTTGTCTTCAAAGGAATACGAAGTAGAAGGTTTAGCTTGAAATCCATGCGATACAAATGATTTAACTTCAAATACTAGCGATATAAACGATATAGCTTCAACTGGAAGCGAAACAATCGAGTTAGCTTCTAATCCATGCGAAACGAATGATTTAGCTTCAAATACTTGCGATATAAACGATATAGCTTCAAATGCATGCGAAACAAACGAGTTAGCTTCACAGTAATTCGAAACACATGAATTATCTTCAAATCAATGCGAAGTAGAAGGTTTAGCTTCAAATCCATGCGAAACAAATGATTAACCTTCAAATACTAGCGATATAAATGATTTAGCTTCAACTGCATGCGATACAAACGAGTTAGATTCAAATCCACGCGAAACACATGACAAAGTTTCAAATCAGTGCGAGGTAGAAGGTTTGGCTTCAAATCCATGCGAAACAAATGATTTACCTTCAAATACTTGCGATATAAATGATTTATTTTTAACTGGAAGCGAAACATGCGAGTTAGCTTCAAATCCATCCGAAACACATGATTTGTCTTCAAAGGAATACGATGTAGAAGGTTTAGCTTCAAATCCATGCGAAACAAATGATTTAACTTCAAATACTAGCGATATAAATGATATAGCTTCAACTGGAAGCGAAACAATCGAGTTAGCTTCTAATCCATGCGAAACGAATGATTTAGCTTCAAATACTTGCGATATGAACGATATAGCTTCAAATGTATGCGAAACAAACGAGTTAGCTTCACGTTCATTCGAAGCACATGATTTAGCTTGAAATCAATACGAAGTAAAAGGTTTAGCTTCAAATCCAAGCGAAAAAAATGATTTAGCTTCAAATACTTGCGATATAAATGATTTAGATTCAACTCCATGCGAACCAAACGAGTTAGCTTCAAATCCACGCGAAACACATGATATATCTTGCATGCATTGCGAAGTAGAAGGTTCAGCTTGAAATCCATGCGAAACAAATGATTTAGCTTCAAATACTGGCGATATAAATGATTTAGCATTAACTGGAAGCGAACAAGCGAGTTAGCTTCAAATCCAAGCGAAACACATGATTTGTCTTCAAAGGAATACGAAGAAGAAGGTTTAGCATCAAATCCAAGCGAAACACATGATTTGTCTTCAAAGGAATACGATGTAGAAGGTTTAGCTTCAAATCCATGCGAAACAAATGATTTAACTTCAAATACTAGCGATATAAATGATATAGCTTCAACTGGAAGCGAAACAATCGAGTTAGCTTCTAATCCATGCGAAACGAATGATTTAGCTTCAAATACTTGCGATATGAACGATATAGCTTCAAATGCATGCGAAACAAACGAGTTAGCTTCACGTTCATTCGAGGCACATGATTTAGCTTGAAATCAATACGAAGTAAAAGGTTTAGCTTCAAATCCAAGCGAAAAAAATGATTTAGCTTCAAATACTTGCGATATAAATGATTTAGATTCAACTCCATGCGAACCAAACGAGTTAGCTTCAAATCCACGCGAAACACATGATATATCTTGCATGCATTGCGAAGTAGAAGGTTCAGCTTGAAATCCATGCGAAACAAATGATTTAGCTTCAAATACTGGCGATATAAATGATTTAGCATTAACTGGAAGCGAACAAGCGAGTTAGCTTCAAATCCAAGCGAAACACATGATTTGTCTTCAAAGGAATACGAAGAAGAAGGTTTAGCATCAAATCCAAGCGAAACACATGATTTGTGTCCAAAGGAATACGAAGTAGAAGGTTTAGCTTCAAATGCATGCGAAACAAATGATTTACCTTCGAATACTAGCGATATAAATGATTTAGCTTCAACTGGAAGCGAAACAAGCGAGTTAGCCTCTAATCCATGCGAAAAAAAACATTTAGCTTCAAATACTTGCCATATAAACGATATAGATTCAAATGCATGTGAAACAAACGAGTTAGCTTCAAATCCACGCGAAACACATGATTTGTCTTCAAAGGAGTACGAAGTAGAAGGTTTAGCTTCAAATCCATGTGAAACAAATGATTTAACTTCAAATACTAGCGATATAAACGATATAGCTTCAACTGGAAACGAATCAAGCGAGTTAGCTCCTAATCCATGCGAAACAAATGATTTAGCTTCAAATACTTGCGATATAAACGATATAGCTTCAAATGCATGCGAAACAAACGAGTTAGCTTCACAGTCATTCGAAACACTTGATTTATCTTCAAATCAATGCGAAGAAGAATGTTTAGCTTCAAATCCAAGCGAAACAAATGACATTGCATCAAATACTTGGGATATAAATGATTTAGATTCAACTGCATGCGAAACAAACAAGTTAGATTCAAATCCATGCGAGGAACGAAATTTAGATTTAAATCAATGCGGAGTAGAAGTTTTAGCTACAAATCCATGCGAAACAAATGATTTAGCTTCAAATACTTGCGATATAAACGATATAGCTTCAAATGCATGCGAAACAAACGAGTTAGCTTCACATTCATTCGAAACACATGACTTAGGTTCAAAGCAATGCGAAGTAGAAGGATTAGCTTCAAATCCATGCGAACCAAATGATTCAGCTTCAAATACTTGCGATATAAATGATTTAGTATTAACTGGAAGCGAACAAGCGAGTTAGCTTCAAATCCATGCGAAACACATGATTTGTCTTCAAAGCAATACGAAGAAGAAGGTTTAGCATCAAATCCAAGCGAAACACATGATTTGTCTCCAAAGGAATATGAAGTAGAAGGTTTAGCTTCAAATCCATGCGAAACAAATGATTTACCTTCGAATACTAGCGATATAAATGATTTAGCTTCAACTGGAAGCGAGACAAACGAGTTAGCTTCACATTCATGCGAAACACATGATCTAGCTTCAAATCAATGCGAGGTAAAAGCTTTGGCTTCAAATCCATGCGAAACAAATTATTTACCTTCAAATACTTGCGATATAAATGATTTAGATTCAACTTCATGCGAAATAAACAACTTAGATTCACATTCATTCGAAACACATGATTTAGCTTCAAATCAATGCGAAGTAGAAGATTTAGCTTCAAATCCTAGCGAAACAAATGATATTGCTTCATATACTTGCGATATAAATGATTTAGATTCAACTGCATGCGAAACAAACAAGTTAGATTCAAATCCATGCGAGAAAAGAAATTTAGATTTAAATCAATGCGGAGTAGAAGTTTTAGCTACAAATCCATGCGAAACAAATGATTTAGCTTCTAATACTTGCGATATAAACGATATAGCTTCAAATGCATGCGAAACAAACGAGTTAGCTTCACATTCATTCGAAACACATGATTTAGCTTCAAATCAATGCGAAGAAGAAGGTTTGGTTCAAATCCAAGAGAAACAAATGACTTTGCTCCAAATACTTGCGATATAAATGATTTAGATTCAACTGCATGCGAAACAAACAAGTTAGATTCAAAACTTGCAAAACACGAGATTTAGATTCAAATCAATGCCGAGTAGAAGTTTTAGCTTCAAATCCATGCGAAACAGATGATTTAGCTTCCAATAATTACGATATAAATGATATAGCTTCAATTGCATGTGAAACAAACGAGTTAGCTTCACATCCATGCGAAACACATGATTTGTCTTCAAAGCAATGCGAAGTAGAAGGTTTAGCTGCAATTCCATGCGAAACAAATTATTTAGCTTCAAATACATGCGATATAAATGATTTAGCTTCAACTGGAAGTGAATCAAGTGAGTCAGCTTCAAATCCATGCGAAACACATGATATATCTTCAAAGCAACGCGAAGTAGAAGGTTTAGCTACAAATCCATGCGAAACAAAAGAATTAGATTCAAATAATTGCGATATAAATGATTTAGATTCTACTGCATGCGAAACAAACAACTTAGATTCACACACGTTCGATACAAATGATTTAGTTTCAAATCAATCCGAAGTAGAAGATTTAGCTTCAAATCCAAGCGAAACAAATGATTTTGCTTCAAATACTTGCGATATAAATGATTTAGATTCAACTGCATGCGAAACAAACAAGTTATATTCAAATCCATGCGAATAACGAGATTTAGATTTAAATCAATGCGGAGTAGAAGTTTTAGCTACAAATCCATTCGAAACAAATGATTTAGCTTCAAATACTTGCGATATAAACTATCTAGCTTCAAATGCATACGATACAAACGAGTTAGCTTCACATTCATTCGAAACACATGACTTAGGTTCAAATCAATTCGAAGTAGAAGGTGTAGCTTCAAATCGATGCGAAACAAATGATTTACCTTTAACTCGAAGCGAAACAAGCGAGTTAGCTTCTAATCCATGCGAAACAAATGATTTACCTTCTAGTACTAGCGATATAAATGATTTCACGTCAACTGGAAGCGAAACGAGCGAGTTAGCTTCTAATCCATGCGAAAAAAAAATTTAGATCAAATACTTGCGATATAAATGATTTAGATTCAACTGGAAGTGAAACAAGCGAGTTAGCATCAAATCCATGCGAAAAACATGATTTATCTTCAAAGCAACGCGAAGTAGAAGGTTTATCTTGAAATCCATGCGAAACAAATGATTTTGCTTCAAATAATTGCGATATAAAAGATTTAGCTTTAACTGGAAGCGAAACAAGCGAGTTAGCTTCAAATACATGCAAAACAAATGATTTGTCTTCAAAGGAATACGAAGTAGAAGGTTTAGCTTCAAATCCATGCGAAACAAATGATTTAACTTCAAATACTAGCGATATAAACGATATAGCTTCAACTGGAAACGAATCAAGCGAGTTAGCTCCTAATCCATGCGAAACAAATGATTTAGCTTCAAATACTTGCGATATAAACGATATAGCTTCAAATGCATGCGAAACAAACGAGTTAGCTTCACAGTCATTCGAAACACATGATTTATCTTCAAATCAATGCGAAGAAGAATGTTTAGCTTCAAATCCAAGCGAAACAAATGACATTGCATCAAATACTTGGGATATAAATGATTTAGATTCAACTGCATGCGAAACAAACAAGTTAGATTCAAATCCATGCGAGGAACGAAATTTAGATTTAAATCAATGCGGAGTAGAAGTTTTAGCTACAAATCCATGCGAAACAAATTATTTACCTTCAAATACTTGCGATATAAATGATTTAGATTCAACTTCATGCGAAATAAACAACTTAGATTCACATTCATTCGAAACACATGATTTAGCTTCAAATCAATGCGAAGTAGAAGATTTAGCTTCAAATCCTAGCGAAACAAATGATATTGCTTCATATACTTGCGATATAAATGATTTAGATTCAACTGCATGCGAAACAAACAAGTTAGATTCAAATCCATGCGAGAAAAGAAATTTAGATTTAAATCAATGCGGAGTAGAAGTTTTAGCTACAAATCCATGCGAAACAAATGATTTAGCTTCTAATACTTGCGATATAAACGATATAGCTTCAAATGCATGCGAAACAAACGAGTTAGCTTCACATTCATTCGAAACACATGATTTAGCTTCAAATCAATGCGAAGAAGAAGGTTTGGTTCAAATCCAAGAGAAACAAATGACTTTGCTTCAAATACTTGCGATATAAATGATTTAGATTCAACTGCATGCGAAACAAACAAGTTAGATTCAAATCCATGCGAATAACGAGATTTAGATTTAAATCAATGCGGAGTAGAAGTTTTAGCTACAAATCCATTCGAAACAAATGATTTAGCTTCAAATACTTGCGATATAAACTATCTAGCTTCAAATGCATACGATACAAACGAGTTAGCTTCACATTCATTCGAAACACATGACTTAGGTTCAAATCAATTCGAAGTAGAAGGTGTAGCTTCAAATCGATGCGAAACAAATGATTTACCTTTAACTCGAAGCGAAACAAGCGAGTTAGCTTCAAATACATGCGAAACAAATGATTTGTCTTCAAAGGAATACGAAGTAGAAGGATTAGCTTCAAATCCATGCGAAACAAATGATTTAACTTAAAATACTAGCGGTATAAATGATATAGCTTCAATTGGAAGCGAAATAAGCGAGTTAGCTTCTAATCCATGCGAAACAAATGATTTACCTTCTAGTACTAGCGATATAAATGATTTCACGTCAACTGGAAGCGAAACGAGCGAGTTAGCTTCTAATCCATGCGAAAAAAAAATTTAGATCAAATACTTGCGATATAAATGATTTAGATTCAACTGGAAGTGAAACAAGCGAGTTAGCATCAAATCCATGCGAAAAACATGATTTATCTTCAAAGCAACGCGAAGTAGAAGGTTTATCTTGAAATCCATGCGAAACAATTGATTTAGCTTCAAATAATTGCGATATAAAAGATTTAGCTTTAACTGGAAGCGAAACAAGCGAGTTAGCTTCAAATACATGCAAAACAAATGATTTGTCTTCAAAGGAATACGAAGTAGAAGGTTTAGCTTCAAATCCATGTAAAACAAATGATTTAACTTCAAATACTAGCGATATAAATGATTTAGCTTCAACTGGCAGCGAAACAAGCGAGTTAGCTTCAAATCCATGCGAAACAAATGATTTAACTTCAAATACATGCGATACAAATGATTTAGCTTCAACTGGAAGCGAAACAAGCGAGTTAGCTTCTAACTCATACGAAACACATGAGTTAACTGCAAATCCACGCGGAGTAGAAGGTTTAGCTTCAAATCCATGAGAAACAAGTGATTTAGCTTCAAATACTTGCGATATAAATGACTTAGCTTCCACCTGGAAGGGAAACATGCGAGTTAGCTTCAAATCCATGCGAAACAAATGATTTAGCTTCAAGTACTTGCGATATAAACGATATAGCTTCAAATGCATGCGAAACAAACGAGATAGCTTCACATTCATTCGAAACACATGATTTAGCTTCAAATCAATGCGAAGTAGAAGGTTTGGCTTCAAATCCAAGCGAAACAAATAATATAGCTTCAAATACTTGCGATACAAATGATTTAGATTCAACTGCATGCGAAACAAACGAGTTAGCTTCAAATCCACGCAAAACTCATTATTTATCTTCCATGCATTGCGAAGTAGAAGGTTTAGCTTCAAATCGATGCGAAACAAATGATTTAGCTTCAAATACTTGCGATATAAATGATTTACCTTTAACTGGAAGCGAAACAAGCGAGTTAGCTTCAAATACATGCGAAACAAATGATTTGTCTTCAAAGGAATACGAAGTAGAAGGATTAGCTTCAAATCCATGCGAAACAAATGATTTAACTTCAAATACTAGCGATATAAATGATATAGCTTCAATTGGAAGCGAAACAAGCGAGTTAGCTTCTAATCCATGCGAAACAAATGATTTACCTTCGAATACTAGCGATATAAATGATTTAGCGTCAACTGGAAGCGAAACAAGCGAGTTAGCCTCTAATCCATGCGAAAAAAACATTTAGCTTCAAATACTTGCGATATGAACGATATAGATTCAAATGCATGCGAAACAAACGAGTTAGCTTCAAATCCACGCGAAACACATGATTTGTCTACAAAGGAATACGATGTAGAAGCTTTAGATTCAAATCCATGCGAAACAAATGATTTAGCTTCAAATACTTGTGATATAAACGATATAGCTTCAAATCCATGCGAAACAAACGAGTCAGCTTCACATTCATTCGAAACACATGATTTAGCTTCAAATCAATGCGAAGAAGAAGGTTTGGTTCAAATCCAAGAGAAACAAATGACTTTGCTTCAAATACTTGCGATATAAATGATTTAGATTCAACTGCATGCGAAACAAACAAGTTAGATTCAAATCCATGCAAAACACGAGATTTAGATTCAAATCAATGCCGAGCAGAAGTTTTAGCTTCAAATCCATGCGAAACACATGATTTAACTTCAAATCCACGCGGAGTAGAAGGTTTAACTTCAAATCCATGCGAAACAAATGATTTAGCTTCAAATACTTCCGATATAAATGATTTAGATTCAACTGCATGCGAAACAAACGAGTTAGCTTCAAATCCATGCGAAACACATGATTTATCTTCAAAGCTACGCGAAGTAGAAGGTTTAGCTTCAAATCCATGCGAAACAAATGATTTTGCTTCAAATACTTGCGATAAAATTGATTTTGATTCAACTGCATGCGAAACAATCGAGTTAGATTCAAATCCATGCGAAACACATGATATATCTTCAAATCCACGCGGAGTAGAAGGTTTAACTTCAAATCCATGCGAAACAAATGATTTAGCTTCAAATACTTCCGATATAAATGATTTAGATTCAACTGCATGCGAAACAATCGAGTTAGATTCAAATCCATGCGAAACACATGATTTATCTTCAAAGCTACGCGAAGTAGAAGGTTTAGCTTCAAATCCATGCGAAACAAATGATTTTGCTTCAAATACTTGCGATAAAATTGATTTTGATTCAACTGCATACGAAACAAACAAGCTAGATTCAAATCCATGCAAAACACGAGATTTAGATTCAAATCAATGCCGAGTAGAAGTTTTAGCTTCAAATCCATACGAAACAAATGAATAGCTTCAAATACTTCCGATATGAATGATTTAGCTTCAACTGGAAGCGAGACAAACGAGTTATCTTCACATTCACGCGAAACACATGATTTAGCTTCAAATCAATGCGTAGTAGAAGTTTTAGCTTCAAATCCATGCGAAACAAATGATTTAGCTTCAAATACCAGCGATATAAATGATTTAGCTTCAACTGGAAGCAAAACAAGCGAGTTAGCTTCAAATGCATGCGAAACAAACGAGTTAGCTTCTAAACCATGCGAAACACATGATTTAGCTTCAAATCAATGCGGAGTAGAAGGTTTATATTCAAATCCATGCGAAATAAATGATTTAGCTTCAAATCCTTGCGATATAAATGATTTAGCTTCAACTTGAAGCGAAACAAGCGAGTTAGCTTCTAAACCATGCGAAACACATGATTTAACTTCTAATCAATGCGGAGTAGATGGTTTAGCTTCAAATCCATGCGAAACAAATGATTTAGCTTCAAATCCGTGCGAACCACGTGATTTAGCTACAAATCAATGTGGAGTAGAAGGTTGAGCTTCAAATCCATGCGAAACAAATGATTTAGCTTCAAATACTTGCGATATAAATGATTTAGCTCCAACTGGAAGCGAAACAAGCGAGTTAGTTTCTAACCCATGCGAAACACATGATATAACTTCTAATCAATGCGGAGTAGAAGGTTTAGCTTCAAATCCATGCGAAAAAAAAGATTTAGCTTCAAATACTTGCGATATAAATGATTTAGCTCCAACTGGAAGCGAAACATGCGAGTTAGCTTCAAATCCATGCGAAACAAATGATTTAGCTTCAAATCAATGCGAAGTAGAAGGTTTAGCTTCAAATCCAAGGGAAACAAATAATTTAGCTTCAAATACTTCCGATATAAATGATTTAGCTTCAACTGGAAGCGAGACAAACGAGTTAGCTTCACATTCATGCGAAACAAATTATTTAGCTTCAAATACTTGCGATATAAATGATTTAGATTCAACTCCATGCGAAACAAACGAGTTAGCTTCAAATCCACGCGAAACACATGATTTATCTTCCATGCATTCCGAAGTAGAAGGTTTAGCTTCATATCCATGCGAAACAAATGATTTAGCTTCAAATACTTCCGATATAAATGATTTAGCTTCAACTGGAAGCGAGACAAACGAGTTAGCTTCACATTCATGCGAAACAAATGCTTTAGCTTCAAATACTTGCGATATAAACGATATAGATTCAAATGCATGCGAAACAAACGAGTTAGCTTCACGTTCATTCGAAGCACATGATTTAGCTTCAAATCAATGCGTAGTAAAAGGTTTAGCTTCATATCCATGCGAAACAAACGAGTTAGCTTCAAATCCACGCGAAACACATGATTTATCTTCCATGCAATAGCGAAGTAGAAGGTTTAGCTTCAAATCGATGCGAAACAAATGATTTAGCTTCAAATACTTGCGATATAAATGATTTACCTTTAACTGGAAGCGAAACAAGCGAGTTAGCTTCAAATACATGCGAAACAAATGATTTAACTTCAAATTCTAGCGGTATAAATGATTTGGCTTCAACTGGAAGCGAGACAAACGAGTTAGCTTCACATTCATGCGAAACACATGTTTTAGTTTCAAATCAATGCGAAGTAGAAGGTTTAGCTTCAAGTCCAAGCGAAACAAATGATTTTGCTTCAAATACTTGCGATATAAATGATTTAGATTCAACTGCATGCGAAACAAACAAGTTAGATTCAAATACATGCAAAACACGAGATTTAAATTCAAATCAATGCCGAGTAGAAGTTTCAGCTTCAAATCCATGCGAAACATATGATTTAGCTTCAAATACTTGCGATATAAATGATTTAGCTTCAACTGGAAGCGAAACAATCATGTTAGATTCAAATCCACGCGAAACACATGATTTATCTTCCAAGCAATGCGAAGTAGAAGGTTTAGCTTCAAATCCATGCGAAACAAATGATTTAGCTTCAAATACTTACGATATAAATGATATAGCTTCAAATGCATGCGAAACAAACGTGTTAGCTTCACATTCATTCGAAACAAATGATTTAGCTTCAAATCAATGCGAAGAAGAAGGTTTAGCTTCAAATCCATGCGAAACAAATAATTTAACTTCGAATACTAGCGATATAAATGATTTAGCTTCACCTGGAAGCGAAACAAGCGAGTTAGCTTCACATTCATTCGAAACACATGATTTAGCTTCAAATCAATGCGAAGAAGAAGGTTTAGCTTCAAATCCAAGAGTAACAAAAGATTTTACTTCAAATACTTGCGATATAAATGATTTAGATTCAACTGCATGCGAAACAAACACGTTAGATTCAAATCCATGCAAAACATGAGATTTAGATTCAAATCAATGCCGGGTAGAAGTTTCAGCTTCAAATCCATGCGAGGGAAAAGCTTTGGCTTCAAATCCATGCGAAACAAATGATTTACCTTCAAATACTTGCGATATAAATGATTTAGCATTAACTGAAAGCGAAACAAGCGAGATAGCTTCAAATCCATGCGAAACACATGATTTGTCTTCAAAGGAATACGAAGTAGAGGGTTTAGCTTCAAATCCATGTAAAACAAATGATTTAACTTCAAATACTAGCTTAACTTCAAATATTGATTTAACTTCAACTGGAAGCGAAACAAGCGAGTTAGCTTCTAATCCATGCAAAACGAATGCTTTAGCTTCAAATACTTGCGATATAAACGGTATATCTTCAAATGCATGCGAAACAAACGAGTTAGCTTCACATTCATTCCAAACACGTGATTTAGCTTCAAATCAATGCGAAGAAGAAGGTTTAGCATTAAATCCAAGCGAAACACATGATTTGTATTCAAAGGAATACTAAGTAGAAGGTTTAGTTTCAAATCCATGCGAAACAAATGATTTAACTTCAAATACTAGCGATATAAATGATATAGCTTCAACTGGAAGCGAAACAAGCGAGTTAGCTTCTAATCCATGCGAAACGAATGATTTAGCTTCAAATACTTGCGATATAAACGGTATAGATTCAAATGCATGCGAAACAAACGAGTTAGCTTGACATTCATTCCAAACACGTGATTTAGCTTCAAATCAATGCGAAGAAGAAGGTTTAGCATTAAATCCAAGCGAAACACATGATTTGTCTTCAAAGGAATACTAAGTAGAAGGTTTAGCTTCAAATCCATGCGAAACAAATGATTTAACTTCAAATACTAGCGATATAAACGATATAGCTTCAAATGCATGCGATACAAACGAGTTAGCTTCACATTCATTCGAAACACATGACTTAGGTTCAAAGCAATGCGAAGTAGAAGGTTTAGCTTCAAATCCATGCGAACCAAATGATTTAGCTTCAAATACTTGCGATATAAATGATTTTCGCATTAACTGGAAGCGAAACAAGCGAGTTAGCTTCAAATCCATGCGAAACACATGATTTGTCTTCAAAGGAATACGAATTAGAAGGTTTAGCTTCAAATCCATGCGAAACAAATGATTTAACTTCAAATACTTGCGATATAAACGGTATAGATTCAAATGCATGCGAAACAAACGAGTTAGCTTGACATTCATTCCAAACACGTGATTTAGCTTCAAATCAATGCGAAGAAGAAGGTTTAGCATTAAATCCAAGCGAAACACATGATTTGTCTTCAAAGGAATACTAAGTAGAAGGTTTAGCTTCAAATCCATGCGAAACAAATGATTTAACTTCAAATACTAGCGATATAAATGATATAGCTTCAACTGGAAGCGAAACAAGCGAGTTAGCTTCTAATCCATGCGAAACAATAGATTTATCTTCAAGTACTTGGGATATAAACGATATAGCTTCAAATGCATGCGAAACAAATGAGTTAGCTGCACATTCATTCGAAACACATGATTTAGCTTCAAATCAATGCGAAGAAGAAGGTTTAGCTTCAAATCCAAGAGAAACAAATGATTTTGCTTCAAATACTTGCGATATAAATGATTTAGATTCAACTGCACGCGAAACAAACAAATTAGATTCAAATCCATGCAAAACACGAGATTTAGATTCAAATCACTGCCGAGTAGAAGTTTTAGCTTCAAATCCATGCGAAACAAATGATTTAGCTTAAAATACTTGCGATATAAACGATATTGATTCAAATGCATGCGAATCAAACGAGTAAGCTACACAGTCATTCGAAACACATGATTTAGCTTCAAATCAATGCGACGTAGAAGGTTTAGCTTCAAATCCATGCGAAACAAATAATTTACTTTCGAATACTAGCGATATAAATGATTTAGCTTCAACTGGAAGCGAAACAAGCGAGTTAGCTTCTAATCCATGCGAAACGAACGATTTATCTTCAAGTTTTTTCGATATAAACGATATAGCTTCAAAAGCGTGCGATACAAACGAGTTAGGTTCACAGACATTCGAAACACATGATTTAGCTTCAAATCAATGCGAAGTAGAAGGTATAGCTTCAAATCCATGTAAAACAAATGATTTAACTTCAAATTCTAGCGGTATAAATGATTTGGCTTCAACTGGAAGCGAAACAAGCGAGGTAGCTTCTAATCCATGCGAAACGAATGATTTAGCTTCAAACACTTGCGATATAAACGGTATAGCTTCAAATGCATGCGAAACAAACGAGTTAGCTTCACATTCACTCCAAACACATGATTTAGCTTCAAATCAATGCGAAGAAGAAGGTTTAGCATTAAATCCAAGCGAAACACATGATTTGTCTTCAAAGGAATACTAAGTAGAAGGTTTAGCTTCAAATCCATGCGAAACAAATGATTTAACTTCAAATACTAGCGATATAAATGATATAGCTTCAACTGGAAGCGAAACAAGCGAGGTAGCTTCTAATCCATGCGAAACAATAGATTTATCTTCAAGTACTTGGGATATAAACGATATAGCTTCAAATGCATGCGAAACAAACGAGTTAGCTGCACAGTCATTCGAAACACATGATTTAGCTTCAAATCAATGCGACGTAGAAGGTTTAGCTTCAAATCCATGCGAAACAAATAATTTACTTTCGAATACTAGCGATATAAATGATTTAGCTTCAACTGGAAGCGAAACTAGCGAGTTAGCTTCTAATCCATGCGAAACAAACGATTTATCTTCAAGTTTTTTCGATATAAACGATATAGCTTCAAATGCATGCGATACAAACGAGTTAGGTTCACAGACATTCGAAACACATGATTTAGCTTCAAATCAATGCGAAGTAGAAGGTTTAGCTTCAAATCCATGCGAGGGAAAAGCTTTGGCCTCAAATCCATGCGAAACAAATGATTTATCTTCAAATACTTGCGATATAAATTATTTAGATTCAACTGCATGCGAAACAGACAACTTAGATTTACATTCATTCGAAACACATGATTTAGCTTCAAATCAATGCGAAGTAGAAGGTATAGCTTCAAATCCATGTAAAACAAATGATTTAACTTCAAATTCTAGCGATATAAATGATTTGGCTTCAACTGGAAGCGAGACAAACGAGTTAGCTTCACATTCATGCGAAACACATGATTTAGCTTCACATTCATGCGAAACACATGATTTAGCTTCAAATCAATGCGATGTAGGAGGTTTAGCTTCAAATCCAAGCGAAACAAATGATTTTGCTTCAAATACTTGGGATATAAATGATTTAGATTCAACTGCATGCGAAACAAACAACTTAGATTCACATTCATTCGGAACACATGATTTAGCTTCAAATCAATGCGAAGTAGAAGCTATAGCTTCAAATCCATGTAAAACAAATGATTTAACTTCAAATTCTAGCGATATAAATGATTTAGATTCAACTGCATGCGAAACAAACAACTTAGATTCACATTCAATCGAAACACATGATTTTGCTTCAAATCAATGCGAAGTAGAACGTATAGCTTCAAATCCATGTAAAACAAATGATTTAACTTCAAATTCTAGCGGTATAAATGATTTGGCTTCAACTGGAAGCGAGACAAACGAGTTAGCTTCACATTCATGCGAAACACATGTTTTAGTTTCAAATCAATGCGAAGTAGAAGGTTTAGCTTCAAGTCCAAGCGAAACAAATGATTTTGCTTCAAATACTTACGATATAAATGATATAGCTTCAAATGCATGCGAAAAAAACGTGTTAGCTTCACATTCATTCGAAACAAATGATTTAGCTTCAAATCAATGCGAAGAAGAAGGTTCAGCTTCAAATCCATGCGAAACAAATGATATAGCTTCAAATACTTGCGATATAAACGTTATAGTTTCAAATGCATGCGAAACAAACGAGTTAGCTTCACAGTCATTCGAAACACATGATTTAGTTTCAAATCAATGCGAAGTAGAAGGTTTAGCTTCAAATCCATGCGAAACAAATAATTTAACTTCGAATACTAGCGATATAAATGATTTAGCTTCACCTGGAAGCGAAACAAGCGAGTTAGCTTCACATTCATTCGAAACACATGATTTAGCTTCAAATCAATGCGAAGAAGAAGGTTTAGCTTCAAAACCAAGAGTAACAAAAGATTTTACTTCAAATACTTGCGATATAAATGATTTAGATTCAACTGCATGCGAAACAAACACGTTAGATTCAAATCCATGCAAAACATGAGATTTAGATTCAAATCAATGCCGGGTAGAAGTTTCAGCTTCAAATCCATGCGAGGGAAAAGCTTTGGCTTCAAATCCATGCGAAACAAATGATTTAGCTTCAAATACTTGCGATATAAATGATTTAGCATTAACTGGAAGCGAAACAAGCGAGATAGCTTCAAATCCATGCGAAACACATGATTTGTCTTCAAAGGAATACGAAGTAGAGGGTTTAGCTTCAAATCCATGTAAAACAAATGATTTAACTTCAAATACTAGCGATATAAATGATTTAACTTCAACTGGAAGCGAAACAAGCGAGTTAGCTTCTAATCCATGCGAAACGAATGATTTAGCTTCAAACACTTGCGATATAAACGGTATAGCTTCAAATGCATGCGAAACAAACGAGTTAGCTTCACATTCACTCCAAACACATGATTTAGCTTCAAATCAATGCGAAGAAGAAGGTTTTGCATTAAATCCAAGCGAAACACATGATTTGTCTTCAAAGGAATACTAAGTAGAAGGTTTAGCTTCAAATCCATGCGAAACAAATGATTTAACTTCAAATACTAGCGATATAAATGATATAGCTTCAACTGGAAGCGAAACAAGCGAGTTAGCTTCTAATCCATGCGAAACAATAGATTTATCTTCAAGTACTTGGGATATAAACGAGATAGCTTCAAATGCATGCGAAACAAACGAGTTAGCTGCACAGTCATTCGAAACACATGATTTAGCTTCAAATCAATGCGACGTAGAAGGTTTAGCTTCAAATCCATGCGAAACAAATAATTTACTTTCGAATACTAGCGATATAAATGATTTAGCTTCAACTGGAAGCGAAACAAGCGAGTTAGCTTCTAATCCATGCGAAACAAATGATTTAGCTTCAAGTACTTGCGATATAAACGATATAGCTTCAAATGCATGCGAAACAAACGAGATAGCTTCACATTCATTCGAAACACATGATTTAGCTTCAAATCAATGCGAAGTAGAAGGTTTGGCTTCAAATCCAAGCGAAACAAATAATATAGCTTCAAATACTTGCGATACAAATGATTTAGATTCAACTGCATGCGAAACAAACGAGTTAGCTTCAAATCCACGCAAAACTCATTATTTATCTTCCATGCATTGCGAAGTAGAAGGTTTAGCTTCAAATCGATGCGAAACAAATGATTTAGCTTCAAATACTTGCGATATAAATGATTTACCTTTAACTGGAAGCGAAACAAGCGAGTTAGCTTCAAATACATGCGAAACAAATGATTTGTCTTCAAAGGAATACGAAGTAGAAGGATTAGCTTCAAATCCATGCGAAACAAATGATTTAACTTCAAATACTAGCGATATAAATGATATAGCTTCAATTGGAAGCGAAACAAGCGAGTTAGCTTCTAATCCATGCGAAACAAATGATTTACCTTCGAATACTAGCGATATAAATGATTTAGCGTCAACTGGAAGCGAAACAAGCGAGTTAGCCTCTAATCCATGCGAAAAAAACATTTAGCTTCAAATACTTGCGATATGAACGATATAGATTCAAATGCATGCGAAACAAACGAGTTAGCTTCAAATCCACGCGAAACACATGATTTGTCTACAAAGGAATACGATGTAGAAGCTTTAGATTCAAATCCATGCGAAACAAATGATTTAGCTTCAAATACTTGTGATATAAACGATATAGCTTCAAATCCATGCGAAACAAACGAGTCAGCTTCACATTCATTCGAAACACATGATTTAGCTTCAAATCAATGCGAAGAAGAAGGTTTGGTTCAAATCCAAGAGAAACAAATGACTTTGCTTCAAATACTTGCGATATAAATGATTTAGATTCAACTGCATGCGAAACAAACAAGTTAGATTCAAATCCATGCAAAACACGAGATTTAGATTCAAATCAATGCCGAGCAGAAGTTTTAGCTTCAAATCCATGCGAAACACATGATTTAACTTCAAATCCACGCGGAGTAGAAGGTTTAACTTCAAATCCATGCGAAACAAATGATTTAGCTTCAAATACTTCCGATATAAATGATTTAGATTCAACTGCATGCGAAACAAACGAGTTAGCTTCAAATCCATGCGAAACACATGATTTATCTTCAAAGCTACGCGAAGTAGAAGGTTTAGCTTCAAATCCATGCGAAACAAATGATTTTGCTTCAAATACTTGCGATAAAATTGATTTTGATTCAACTGCATGCGAAACAATCGAGTTAGATTCAAATCCATGCGAAACACATGATATATCTTCAAATCCACGCGGAGTAGAAGGTTTAACTTCAAATCCATGCGAAACAAATGATTTAGCTTCAAATACTTCCGATATAAATGATTTAGATTCAACTGCATGCGAAACAATCGAGTTAGATTCAAATCCATGCGAAACACATGATTTATCTTCAAAGCTACGCGAAGTAGAAGGTTTAGCTTCAAATCCATGCGAAACAAATGATTTTGCTTCAAATACTTGCGATAAAATTGATTTTGATTCAACTGCATACGAAACAAACAAGCTAGATTCAAATCCATGCAAAACACGAGATTTAGATTCAAATCAATGCCGAGTAGAAGTTTTAGCTTCAAATCCATACGAAACAAATGAATAGCTTCAAATACTTCCGATATGAATGATTTAGCTTCAACTGGAAGCGAGACAAACGAGTTATCTTCACATTCACGCGAAACACATGATTTAGCTTCAAATCAATGCGTAGTAGAAGTTTTAGCTTCAAATCCATGCGAAACAAATGATTTAGCTTCAAATACCAGCGATATAAATGATTTAGCTTCAACTGGAAGCAAAACAAGCGAGTTAGCTTCAAATGCATGCGAAACAAACGAGTTAGCTTCTAAACCATGCGAAACACATGATTTAGCTTCAAATCAATGCGGAGTAGAAGGTTTATATTCAAATCCATGCGAAATAAATGATTTAGCTTCAAATCCTTGCGATATAAATGATTTAGCTTCAACTTGAAGCGAAACAAGCGAGTTAGCTTCTAAACCATGCGAAACACATGATTTAACTTCTAATCAATGCGGAGTAGATGGTTTAGCTTCAAATCCATGCGAAACAAATGATTTAGCTTCAAATCCGTGCGAACCACGTGATTTAGCTACAAATCAATGTGGAGTAGAAGGTTGAGCTTCAAATCCATGCGAAACAAATGATTTAGCTTCAAATACTTGCGATATAAATGATTTAGCTCCAACTGGAAGCGAAACAAGCGAGTTAGTTTCTAACCCATGCGAAACACATGATATAACTTCTAATCAATGCGGAGTAGAAGGTTTAGCTTCAAATCCATGCGAAAAAAAAGATTTAGCTTCAAATACTTGCGATATAAATGATTTAGCTCCAACTGGAAGCGAAACATGCGAGTTAGCTTCAAATCCATGCGAAACAAATGATTTAGCTTCAAATCAATGCGAAGTAGAAGGTTTAGCTTCAAATCCAAGGGAAACAAATAATTTAGCTTCAAATACTTCCGATATAAATGATTTAGCTTCAACTGGAAGCGAGACAAACGAGTTAGCTTCACATTCATGCGAAACAAATTATTTAGCTTCAAATACTTGCGATATAAATGATTTAGATTCAACTCCATGCGAAACAAACGAGTTAGCTTCAAATCCACGCGAAACACATGATTTATCTTCCATGCATTCCGAAGTAGAAGGTTTAGCTTCATATCCATGCGAAACAAATGATTTAGCTTCAAATACTTCCGATATAAATGATTTAGCTTCAACTGGAAGCGAGACAAACGAGTTAGCTTCACATTCATGCGAAACAAATGCTTTAGCTTCAAATACTTGCGATATAAACGATATAGATTCAAATGCATGCGAAACAAACGAGTTAGCTTCACGTTCATTCGAAGCACATGATTTAGCTTCAAATCAATGCGTAGTAAAAGGTTTAGCTTCATATCCATGCGAAACAAACGAGTTAGCTTCAAATCCACGCGAAACACATGATTTATCTTCCATGCAATAGCGAAGTAGAAGGTTTAGCTTCAAATCGATGCGAAACAAATGATTTAGCTTCAAATACTTGCGATATAAATGATTTACCTTTAACTGGAAGCGAAACAAGCGAGTTAGCTTCAAATACATGCGAAACAAATGATTTAACTTCAAATTCTAGCGGTATAAATGATTTGGCTTCAACTGGAAGCGAGACAAACGAGTTAGCTTCACATTCATGCGAAACACATGTTTTAGTTTCAAATCAATGCGAAGTAGAAGGTTTAGCTTCAAGTCCAAGCGAAACAAATGATTTTGCTTCAAATACTTGCGATATAAATGATTTAGATTCAACTGCATGCGAAACAAACAAGTTAGATTCAAATACATGCAAAACACGAGATTTAAATTCAAATCAATGCCGAGTAGAAGTTTCAGCTTCAAATCCATGCGAAACATATGATTTAGCTTCAAATACTTGCGATATAAATGATTTAGCTTCAACTGGAAGCGAAACAATCATGTTAGATTCAAATCCACGCGAAACACATGATTTATCTTCCAAGCAATGCGAAGTAGAAGGTTTAGCTTCAAATCCATGCGAAACAAATGATTTAGCTTCAAATACTTACGATATAAATGATATAGCTTCAAATGCATGCGAAACAAACGTGTTAGCTTCACATTCATTCGAAACAAATGATTTAGCTTCAAATCAATGCGAAGAAGAAGGTTTAGCTTCAAATCCATGCGAAACAAATAATTTAACTTCGAATACTAGCGATATAAATGATTTAGCTTCACCTGGAAGCGAAACAAGCGAGTTAGCTTCACATTCATTCGAAACACATGATTTAGCTTCAAATCAATGCGAAGAAGAAGGTTTAGCTTCAAATCCAAGAGTAACAAAAGATTTTACTTCAAATACTTGCGATATAAATGATTTAGATTCAACTGCATGCGAAACAAACACGTTAGATTCAAATCCATGCAAAACATGAGATTTAGATTCAAATCAATGCCGGGTAGAAGTTTCAGCTTCAAATCCATGCGAGGGAAAAGCTTTGGCTTCAAATCCATGCGAAACAAATGATTTACCTTCAAATACTTGCGATATAAATGATTTAGCATTAACTGAAAGCGAAACAAGCGAGATAGCTTCAAATCCATGCGAAACACATGATTTGTCTTCAAAGGAATACGAAGTAGAGGGTTTAGCTTCAAATCCATGTAAAACAAATGATTTAACTTCAAATACTAGCTTAACTTCAAATATTGATTTAACTTCAACTGGAAGCGAAACAAGCGAGTTAGCTTCTAATCCATGCAAAACGAATGCTTTAGCTTCAAATACTTGCGATATAAACGGTATATCTTCAAATGCATGCGAAACAAACGAGTTAGCTTCACATTCATTCCAAACACGTGATTTAGCTTCAAATCAATGCGAAGAAGAAGGTTTAGCATTAAATCCAAGCGAAACACATGATTTGTATTCAAAGGAATACTAAGTAGAAGGTTTAGTTTCAAATCCATGCGAAACAAATGATTTAACTTCAAATACTAGCGATATAAATGATATAGCTTCAACTGGAAGCGAAACAAGCGAGTTAGCTTCTAATCCATGCGAAACGAATGATTTAGCTTCAAATACTTGCGATATAAACGGTATAGATTCAAATGCATGCGAAACAAACGAGTTAGCTTGACATTCATTCCAAACACGTGATTTAGCTTCAAATCAATGCGAAGAAGAAGGTTTAGCATTAAATCCAAGCGAAACACATGATTTGTCTTCAAAGGAATACTAAGTAGAAGGTTTAGCTTCAAATCCATGCGAAACAAATGATTTAACTTCAAATACTAGCGATATAAACGATATAGCTTCAAATGCATGCGATACAAACGAGTTAGCTTCACATTCATTCGAAACACATGACTTAGGTTCAAAGCAATGCGAAGTAGAAGGTTTAGCTTCAAATCCATGCGAACCAAATGATTTAGCTTCAAATACTTGCGATATAAATGATTTTCGCATTAACTGGAAGCGAAACAAGCGAGTTAGCTTCAAATCCATGCGAAACACATGATTTGTCTTCAAAGGAATACGAATTAGAAGGTTTAGCTTCAAATCCATGCGAAACAAATGATTTAACTTCAAATACTTGCGATATAAACGGTATAGATTCAAATGCATGCGAAACAAACGAGTTAGCTTGACATTCATTCCAAACACGTGATTTAGCTTCAAATCAATGCGAAGAAGAAGGTTTAGCATTAAATCCAAGCGAAACACATGATTTGTCTTCAAAGGAATACTAAGTAGAAGGTTTAGCTTCAAATCCATGCGAAACAAATGATTTAACTTCAAATACTAGCGATATAAATGATATAGCTTCAACTGGAAGCGAAACAAGCGAGTTAGCTTCTAATCCATGCGAAACAATAGATTTATCTTCAAGTACTTGGGATATAAACGATATAGCTTCAAATGCATGCGAAACAAATGAGTTAGCTGCACATTCATTCGAAACACATGATTTAGCTTCAAATCAATGCGAAGAAGAAGGTTTAGCTTCAAATCCAAGAGAAACAAATGATTTTGCTTCAAATACTTGCGATATAAATGATTTAGATTCAACTGCACGCGAAACAAACAAATTAGATTCAAATCCATGCAAAACACGAGATTTAGATTCAAATCACTGCCGAGTAGAAGTTTTAGCTTCAAATCCATGCGAAACAAATGATTTAGCTTAAAATACTTGCGATATAAACGATATTGATTCAAATGCATGCGAATCAAACGAGTAAGCTACACAGTCATTCGAAACACATGATTTAGCTTCAAATCAATGCGACGTAGAAGGTTTAGCTTCAAATCCATGCGAAACAAATAATTTACTTTCGAATACTAGCGATATAAATGATTTAGCTTCAACTGGAAGCGAAACAAGCGAGTTAGCTTCTAATCCATGCGAAACGAACGATTTATCTTCAAGTTTTTTCGATATAAACGATATAGCTTCAAAAGCGTGCGATACAAACGAGTTAGGTTCACAGACATTCGAAACACATGATTTAGCTTCAAATCAATGCGAAGTAGAAGGTATAGCTTCAAATCCATGTAAAACAAATGATTTAACTTCAAATTCTAGCGGTATAAATGATTTGGCTTCAACTGGAAGCGAAACAAGCGAGGTAGCTTCTAATCCATGCGAAACGAATGATTTAGCTTCAAACACTTGCGATATAAACGGTATAGCTTCAAATGCATGCGAAACAAACGAGTTAGCTTCACATTCACTCCAAACACATGATTTAGCTTCAAATCAATGCGAAGAAGAAGGTTTAGCATTAAATCCAAGCGAAACACATGATTTGTCTTCAAAGGAATACTAAGTAGAAGGTTTAGCTTCAAATCCATGCGAAACAAATGATTTAACTTCAAATACTAGCGATATAAATGATATAGCTTCAACTGGAAGCGAAACAAGCGAGGTAGCTTCTAATCCATGCGAAACAATAGATTTATCTTCAAGTACTTGGGATATAAACGATATAGCTTCAAATGCATGCGAAACAAACGAGTTAGCTGCACAGTCATTCGAAACACATGATTTAGCTTCAAATCAATGCGACGTAGAAGGTTTAGCTTCAAATCCATGCGAAACAAATAATTTACTTTCGAATACTAGCGATATAAATGATTTAGCTTCAACTGGAAGCGAAACTAGCGAGTTAGCTTCTAATCCATGCGAAACAAACGATTTATCTTCAAGTTTTTTCGATATAAACGATATAGCTTCAAATGCATGCGATACAAACGAGTTAGGTTCACAGACATTCGAAACACATGATTTAGCTTCAAATCAATGCGAAGTAGAAGGTTTAGCTTCAAATCCATGCGAGGGAAAAGCTTTGGCCTCAAATCCATGCGAAACAAATGATTTATCTTCAAATACTTGCGATATAAATTATTTAGATTCAACTGCATGCGAAACAGACAACTTAGATTTACATTCATTCGAAACACATGATTTAGCTTCAAATCAATGCGAAGTAGAAGGTATAGCTTCAAATCCATGTAAAACAAATGATTTAACTTCAAATTCTAGCGATATAAATGATTTGGCTTCAACTGGAAGCGAGACAAACGAGTTAGCTTCACATTCATGCGAAACACATGATTTAGCTTCACATTCATGCGAAACACATGATTTAGCTTCAAATCAATGCGATGTAGGAGGTTTAGCTTCAAATCCAAGCGAAACAAATGATTTTGCTTCAAATACTTGGGATATAAATGATTTAGATTCAACTGCATGCGAAACAAACAACTTAGATTCACATTCATTCGGAACACATGATTTAGCTTCAAATCAATGCGAAGTAGAAGCTATAGCTTCAAATCCATGTAAAACAAATGATTTAACTTCAAATTCTAGCGATATAAATGATTTAGATTCAACTGCATGCGAAACAAACAACTTAGATTCACATTCAATCGAAACACATGATTTTGCTTCAAATCAATGCGAAGTAGAACGTATAGCTTCAAATCCATGTAAAACAAATGATTTAACTTCAAATTCTAGCGGTATAAATGATTTGGCTTCAACTGGAAGCGAGACAAACGAGTTAGCTTCACATTCATGCGAAACACATGTTTTAGTTTCAAATCAATGCGAAGTAGAAGGTTTAGCTTCAAGTCCAAGCGAAACAAATGATTTTGCTTCAAATACTTACGATATAAATGATATAGCTTCAAATGCATGCGAAAAAAACGTGTTAGCTTCACATTCATTCGAAACAAATGATTTAGCTTCAAATCAATGCGAAGAAGAAGGTTCAGCTTCAAATCCATGCGAAACAAATGATATAGCTTCAAATACTTGCGATATAAACGTTATAGTTTCAAATGCATGCGAAACAAACGAGTTAGCTTCACAGTCATTCGAAACACATGATTTAGTTTCAAATCAATGCGAAGTAGAAGGTTTAGCTTCAAATCCATGCGAAACAAATAATTTAACTTCGAATACTAGCGATATAAATGATTTAGCTTCACCTGGAAGCGAAACAAGCGAGTTAGCTTCACATTCATTCGAAACACATGATTTAGCTTCAAATCAATGCGAAGAAGAAGGTTTAGCTTCAAAACCAAGAGTAACAAAAGATTTTACTTCAAATACTTGCGATATAAATGATTTAGATTCAACTGCATGCGAAACAAACACGTTAGATTCAAATCCATGCAAAACATGAGATTTAGATTCAAATCAATGCCGGGTAGAAGTTTCAGCTTCAAATCCATGCGAGGGAAAAGCTTTGGCTTCAAATCCATGCGAAACAAATGATTTAGCTTCAAATACTTGCGATATAAATGATTTAGCATTAACTGGAAGCGAAACAAGCGAGATAGCTTCAAATCCATGCGAAACACATGATTTGTCTTCAAAGGAATACGAAGTAGAGGGTTTAGCTTCAAATCCATGTAAAACAAATGATTTAACTTCAAATACTAGCGATATAAATGATTTAACTTCAACTGGAAGCGAAACAAGCGAGTTAGCTTCTAATCCATGCGAAACGAATGATTTAGCTTCAAACACTTGCGATATAAACGGTATAGCTTCAAATGCATGCGAAACAAACGAGTTAGCTTCACATTCACTCCAAACACATGATTTAGCTTCAAATCAATGCGAAGAAGAAGGTTTTGCATTAAATCCAAGCGAAACACATGATTTGTCTTCAAAGGAATACTAAGTAGAAGGTTTAGCTTCAAATCCATGCGAAACAAATGATTTAACTTCAAATACTAGCGATATAAATGATATAGCTTCAACTGGAAGCGAAACAAGCGAGTTAGCTTCTAATCCATGCGAAACAATAGATTTATCTTCAAGTACTTGGGATATAAACGAGATAGCTTCAAATGCATGCGAAACAAACGAGTTAGCTGCACAGTCATTCGAAACACATGATTTAGCTTCAAATCAATGCGACGTAGAAGGTTTAGCTTCAAATCCATGCGAAACAAATAATTTACTTTCGAATACTAGCGATATAAATGATTTAGCTTCAACTGGAAGCGAAACAAGCGAGTTAGCTTCTAATCCATGCGAAACAAACGATTTATCTTCAAGTTTTTTCGATATAAACGATATAGCTTCAAATGCATGCGATACAAACGAGTTAGGTTCACAGACATTCGAAACACATGATTTAGCTTCAAATCAATGCGAAGTAGAAGGTTTAGCTTCAAATCCATGCGAGGGAAAAGCTTTGGCTTCAAATCCATGCGAAACAAGTGATTTACCTTCAAATACTTGCGATATAAATTATTTAGATTCAACTGCATGCGAAACAGACAACTTAGATTTACATTCATTCGAAACACATGATTTAGTTTCAAATCAATGCGAAGTAGAAGGTATAGCTTCAAATCCATGTAAAACAAATGATTTAGCTTCAAATACTTACGATATAAATGATATAGCTTCAAATGCATGCGAAACAAACGTGTTAGCTTCACATTCATTCGAAACAAATGATTTAGCTTCAAATCAATGCGAAGAAGAAGGTTCAGCTTCAAATCCATGCGAAACAAATGATATAGCTTCAAATACTTGCGATATAAACGTTATAGTTTCAAATGCATGCGAAACAAACGAGTTAGCTTCACAGTCATTCGAAACACATCATTTAGTTTCAAATCAATGCGAAGTAGAAGGTTTAGCTTCAAGTCCAAGCGAAACAAATGATTTTGCTTCAAATACTTGCGATATAAATGATTTAGATTCAACTGCATGCGAAACAAACAAGTTAGATTCAAATACATGCAAAACACGAGATTTAGATTCAAATCACCGCCGAGTAGAAGTTTTAGCATCAAATCCATGCAAAACAAATGATTTAGCTTCAAATACTTGCGATATAAACGATATTGATTCAAATGCATGCGAAACAAACGAGTAAGCTTCACAGACATTCGAAACACATGATTTAGCTGCAAATCAATGCGACGTAGAAGGTTTAGCTACAAATCCATGCGAAACAAATAATTTACGTTCGAATACTAGCGATATAAATGATTTAGCTTCAACTGGAAGCGAAACTAGCGAGTTAGCTTCTAATCCATGCGAAACAAACGATTTATCTTCAAGTTTTTTCGATATAAACGATATAGCTTCAAATGCATGCGATACAAACGAGTTAGGTTCACAGACATTCGAAACACATGATTTAGCTTCAAATCAATGCGAAGTAGAAGGTTTAGCTTCAAATCCATGCGAGGGAAAAGCTTTGGCTTCAAATCCATGCGAAACAAGTGATTTACCTTCAAATACTTGCGATATAAATTATTTAGATTCAACTGCATGCGAAACAGACAACTTAGATTTACATTCATTCGAAACACATGATTTAGCTTCAAATCAATGCGATGTAGGAGGTTTAGTTTCAAATCCAAGCGAAACAAATGATTTTGCTTCAAATACTTGGAATATAAATGATTTAGATTCAACTGCATGCGAAACAAACAACTTAGATTCACATTCATTCGGAAAACATGATTTAGCTTCAAATCAATGCGAAGTAGAAGGTATAGCTTCAAATCCATGTAAAACAAATGATTTAACTTCGAATACTAGCGATATAAATGATTTAGCTTCACCTGGAAGCGAAACAAGCGAGTTAGCTTCACATTCATTCGAAACACATGATTTAGCTTCAAATCAATGCGAAGAAGAAGGTATAGCTTCAAATCCATGTAAAACAAATGATTTAACTTCAAATTCTAGCGGTATAAATGATTTGGCTTCAACTGGAAGCGAGACAAACGAGTTAGCTTCACATTCATGCGAAACACATGTTTTAGTTTCAAATCAATGCGAAGTAGAAGGTTTAGCTTCAAGTCCAAGCGAAACAAATGATTTTGCTTCAAATACTTGCGATATAAATGATTTAGATTCAACTGCATGCGAAACAAACAAGTTAGATTCAAATACATGCAAAACACGAGATTTAAATTCAAATCAATGCCGAGTAGAAGTTTCAGCTTCAAATCCATGCGAAACATATGATTTAGCTTCAAATACTTGCGATATAAATGATTTAGCTTCAACTGGAAGCGAAACAATCATGTTAGATTCAAATCCACGCGAAACACATGATTTATCTTCCAAGCAATGCGAAGTAGAAGGTTTAGCTTCAAGTCCATGCGAAACAAATGATTTAGCTTCAAATACTTACGATATAAATGATATAGCTTCAAATGCATGCGAAACAAACGTGTTAGCTTCACATTCATTCGAAACAAATGATTTAGCTTCAAATCAATGCGAAGAAGAAGGTTTAGCTTCAAATCCATGCGAAACAAATAATTTAACTTCGAATACTAGCGATATAAATGATTTAGCTTCACCTGGAAGCGAAACAAGCGAGTTAGCTTCACATTCATTCGAAACACATGATTTAGCTTCAAATCAATGCGAAGAAGAAGGTTTAGCTTCAAATCCAAGAGTAACAAAAGATTTTACTTCAAATACTTGCGATATAAATGATTTAGATTCAACTGCATGCGAAACAAACACGTTAGATTCAAATCCATGCAAAACATGAGATTTAGATTCAAATCAATGCCGGGTAGAAGTTTCAGCTTCAAATCCATGCGAGGGAAAAGCTTTGGCTTCAAATCCATGCGAAACAAATGATTTACCTTCAAATACTTGCGATATAAATGATTTAGCATTAACTGAAAGCGAAACAAGCGAGATAGCTTCAAATCCATGCGAAACACATGATTTGTCTTCAAAGGAATACGAAGTAGAGGGTTTAGCTTCAAATCCATGTAAAACAAATGATTTAACTTCAAATACTAGCGATATAAATGATTTAACTTCAACTGGAAGCGAAACAAGCGAGTTAGCTTCTAATCCATGCGAAACGAATGATTTAGCTTCAAACACTTGCGATATAAACGGTATAGCTTCAAATGCATGCGAAACAAACGAGTTAGCTTCACATTGACTCCAAACACATGATTTAGCTTCAAATCAATGCGAAGAAGAAGGTTTTGCATTAAATCCAAGCGAAACACATGATTTGTCTTCAAAGGAATACTAAGTAGAAGGTTTAGCTTCAAATCCATGCGAAACAATTGATTTAACTTCAAATACTAGCGATATAAATGATATAGCTTCAACTGGAAGCGAAACAAGCGAGTTAGCTTCTAATCCATGCGAAACAATAGATTTATCTTCAAGTACTTGGGATATAAACGATATAGCTTCAAATGCATGCGAAACAAACAAGTTAGATTCAAATACATGCAAAATACGAGATTTAAATTCAAATCAATGCCGAGTAGAAGGTTCAGCTTAAAATCCATGCGAAACATATGATTTAGCTTCAAATACTTGCGATATAAACGATATTGATTCAAATGCATGCGAAACAAACGAGTAAGCTTCACAGACATTCGAAACACATGATTTAGCTGCAAATCAATGCGACGTAGAAGGTTTAGCTACAAATCCATGCGAAACAAATAATTTACCTTCGAATACTAGCGATATAAATGATTTAGCTTCAACTGGAAGCGAAACAAGCGAGGTAGCTTCTAATCCATGCGAAACAAACGATTTATCTTCAAGTTTTTTCGATATAAACGATATAGCTTCAAATGCATGCGATACAAACGAGTTAGGTTCACAGACATTCGAAACACATGATTTAGTTTCAAATCAATGCGAAGTAGAAGGTTTAGCTTCAAATCCATGCGATACAAATGATTTAGCTTCAAATACTATCGATATAAATGATATAGCTTCAAATGGATGCGAAACAAGCGAGTTTGCTTCACATTCATTCGAAACACATGATTTAGCTTCAAATCAATGCAAAGAAGAAGGTTTAGCTTCAAATCCAAGAGTAACAAATGATTTTGCTTCATTACTTGCGATATAAATGATTTAGATTCAACTGCATGCGAAACAAACAAGTGAGATTCAAATCCATGGAAAACACGAGATTTAGATTCAAATCAATGCCGAGTAGAAGTTTCAGCTTCAAATACTTGCGATATAAACGATATATCTCCAAATGCATGCGAAACAAACGAGTTAGCTTCACAGACATTCGAAGCACATGATTTATCTTCAAATCAATGCGAAGTAGAAGGTCTAGCTTCAAATCCATGCGAAACAAATAATTTAACTTCGAATACTAGCGATATAAATGATTTAGCTTCACCTGGAAGCGAAACAAGCGAGTTAGCTTCACATTCATTCGAAACACATGATTTAGCTTCAAATCAATGCGATGTAGGAGGTTTAGCTTCAAATCCAAGCGAAACAAATGATTTTGCTTCAAATACTTGGGATATAAATGATTTAGATTCAACTGCATGCGAAACAAACAACTTAGATTCACATTCATTCGGAACACATGATTTAGCTTCAAATCAATGCGAAGTAGAAGGTATAGCTTCAAATCCATGTAAAACAAATGATATAACTTCAAATTCTAGCGATATAAATGATTTAGATTCAACTGCATGCGAAACAAACAACTTAGATTCACATTCAATCGAAACACATGATTTAGCTTCAAATCAATGCGAAGTAGAAGGTATAGCTTCAAATCCATGTAAAACAAATGATTTAACTTCAAATTCTAGCGATATAAATGATTTGGCTTCAACTGGAAGCGAGACAAACGAGTTAGCTTCACATTCATGCGAAACACATGTTTTAGTTTCAAATCAATGCGAAGTAGAAGGTTTAGCTTCAAGTCCAAGCGAAACAAATGATTTTGCTTCAAATACTTGCGATATAAATGATTTAGATTCAACTGCATGCGAAACAAACAAGTTAGATTCAAATCCATGGAAAACACGAGATTTAGATTCAAATCAATGCCGAGTAGAAGTTTCAGCTTCAAATACTTGCGATATAAACGATATAGCTCCAAATGCATGCGAAACAAACGAGTTAGCTTCACAGACATTCGAAGCACATGATTTATCTTCAAATCAATGCGAAGTAGAAGGTCTAGCTTCAAATCCATGCGAAACAAATAATTTAACTTCGAATACTAGCGATATAAATGATTTAGCTTCACCTGGAAGCGAAACAAGCGAGTTAGCTTCACATTCATTCGAAACACATGATTTAGCTTCAAATCAATGCGAAGAAGAAGGTTTAGCTTCAAATCCAAGAGTAACAAAAGATTTTACTTCAAATACTTGCGATATAAATGATTTAGATTCAACTGCATGCGAAACAAACACGTTAGATTCAAATCCATGCAAAACATGAGATTTAGATTCAAATCAATGCCGGGTAGAAGTTTCAGCTTCAAATCCATGCGAGGGAAAAGCTTTGGCTTCAAATCCATGCGAAACAAATGATTTACCTTCAAATACTTGCGATATAAATGATTTAGCATTAACTGGAAGCGAAACAAGCGAGATAGCTTCAAATCCATGCGAAACATATGATTTAGCTTCAAATACTTGCGATATAAACGATATTGATTCAAATGCATGCGAAACAAACGAGTAAGCTTCACAGACATTCGAAACACATGATTTAGCTGCAAATCAATGCGACGTAGAAGGTTTAGCTACAAATCCATGCGAAACAAATAATTTACCTTCGAATACTAGCGATATAAATGATTTAGCTTCAACTGGAAGCGAAACAAGCGAGGTAGCTTCTAATCCATGCGAAACAAACGATTTATCTTCAAGTTTTTTCGATATAAACGATATAGCTTCAAATGCATGCGATACAAACGAGTTAGGTTCACAGACATTCGAAACACATGATTTAGTTTCAAATCAATGCGAAGTAGAAGGTTTAGCTTCAAATCCATGCGATACAAATGATTTAGCTTCAAATACTATCGATATAAATGATATAGCTTCAAATGGATGCGAAACAAGCGAGTTAGCTTCACATTCATTCGAAACACATGATTTAGCTTCAAATCAATGCGAAGAAGAAGGTTTAGCTTCAAATCCAAGAGTAACAAAAGATTTTACTTCAAATACTTGCGATATAAATGATTTAG